>NC_045794.1:51786822-52086822 GCF_009873245.2 Balaenoptera musculus | reverse complement strand
TGAAAGCAAATTGAAAACAGGAAAGCACCAAAAGCTGTGTTCTCCTGGAAGGCACTGTTAACAGTATTACTATCCTCATCCTGTGGCTATGACCGAGCCCCTATTTCCAATGAAGCTTCAACACTCACGGCCCCAGGGATGACAGCTGCAGGCAGAAGTATCAAGAGAAGACCCCGCTGTCTTTGTGCGAACAGCCTTCCTCCTGACATCTAGGTCACGTGGCTGAACTCCCGTCTGTGCTTCTCGACTGCTCCTATCCATCTACCTCTGGTCACAGTCCCATCTTCACTGAAATTCTGACACCTGTTTCTTCTTCACTCTATGTCCTCTTACCTACCTCGGTTACTTTACTGCCTCGGTGACTGACCCATCCTCCACCTGCCCAGTTCCATCCTAAACCTCATCACACGGATCTGCCTCATGTGAAAAATATTTAACTCTCATATTCCTCTCTTTGACTCTTCCAGCTCTCAGACTCTCGATGTAACTATACCCGGTACTAAACCATAAAGATTTCCGTTCCTTGATCCCTCAATCTTCTCATAACCTCTCACTGTCTCCTCGGCTCACTTACACCCCTACCCTGCTAGATGCACGGTGGATCCCTTGGACCACACCTCACCAATAACCACACATCCAGGCATCCCTATGGCTTTATCACACATGCCTGGCAAAACTCCACTCTAGATCCACAATTCACATTCTCCTTTCTAAAATAGGAGCTGCTAATAGCTGCTGGGGGTGGGGATGCGGATGGGGGGAAATCACACAGCCATGTGGATTGATATCCCTTAAATTCGTAACTTCCTATTTTTGTTAGGTCCGCAATGCCGCTGAACAAACTTTCTTTCCCTCTCCCATTGCTTCCGATGGCCGATCCAAATCTTCGTTACTTTCTTTAAGCTCCCACCCAACCTTCAACTTACTCCCAAGCAAACAACTTTTCCTCCAATTTCTTCATAAAAACAGAAGCTATCAGGACTGAAAAGCCTTAACTTCCTGTCCTCCCTAACCTAGGAAGCTGGTACCTCAACCACCATCCTTACCACCTTCCTTTAAATCTCAGAAGCTGAGGACTTCTGCCTCTAGCTCAAGTTCAATCTCTCCACCTGTGCTGCTGATCCTATCCTACACCATGTCCTCTAAAACCCCGCTACTCAAAGTGCAATCCCCATCCAGCAGCAGTGGCATCGCCTGGAGGCTTATTGGAAATGCATAATCTCAGTCCCACCCACAGCTACTGAAGCAGCTTCTTCATTTTGACACATCCCCAAGTGATGCGCATTCACACTAAAGTTTGAGAAACAATGCTCTCAAACTCTGCCCTTGAGCAGCAATCTCTCCCTAAAAATAACCACATAAACCCTGATCTAGAGTAGGGGGTCAGCAAACTTTTCCTGTAAAGGACCAGACTATAAATATTGTAGCCACTGTAGTGCAAAAGCAGTCATAGACAATATGTAGACAAATGGGCATGCCTGTGTTTCAATAAAACTTTATTTATAAAAACAGGAAGTGAGCAGAATTTGACCTACAGACCATAGTTTGCTGGCCCCTGACTAGAGTACAGACACTGGGCTGATTTAGTACCCAATGGCAATTGTTCACCATTCCACCTAAATCTTCTGAAAGTGGTTGGAAAAGAACTGCATAAAGAATCAGAACATGGGGGGGTTCTAGCCCTGGCCTGACCACTCACTATAGTTATATAATCCTAGACAGTTGCTAAGCCTTCCTGAATTACCATTTCCTCATTTTTTAAAAGGATATAAGAATATCTGTCCTTGCCTTTCTCACAGATTTAAGGACAAATGAGGACATGTATGTGCCAATGTTTTGAAAATTAAAGTGTTATAGTTGTTAGTTCCTTTTGTGATTGCTTTTTTAATGATTCAGGATAAAGTAAGAATCTTTAAGAAGTTGCCTACTCCTCCCCAACAAGTGAAAGGTAAATTCAGTTTTTATGCAAGATCAGTCACATGCTCACAAGCCTCTTAAACACATGTCAAATTTATATCTTGGTTAATCCTGGATTGGCATCATTTTCATTAGGATTTCACTTAAAATAAGACAAACCAATTCCCGAATCAGCATATATTAAACAATAAATCAGATTGTTCATTGGGATTTTGGGAATTTAAAGGAAAAAAGAAGCCTGGCAATCCTTGGAAAAGAGCATTTCCAACTGCAGTACAATTGTGTTCTTCTCAGCAGACTCCCAAGACACTGCTAACCCACCAGTGAGGCACAGTAATGGCTTTTTCCTTTTCCTCTGATCACAACATATGTTATATTACTACCTAAATGACTGGTAGTAAAATTATTTACCAGTACACAGATGACTAAATTCTACTTCCAAATGCCTGAAATTTAGGAGGCAACAGCTCCAAAATGTCTCAAATCCAAGGACTGCATGACTTTGCAACATTCTAATCATTTGTAAAGCCTTCTCCACAAGCATACAGAGTAACGAGGTATTGAATACCATCAACTACCTGGTCCTTGGGACCTTTCTCTTATTTAGAGCCTGATAAGATAAAATAAAATGTGAGAAGATAAAGATGTTATTGTCTCCTGCCAGCTGTGTTGGTGGATGCCGAGCCAGAGTGAGCAGTAATTCCCAGGCCATCCTGGGAATACTCGGTCTTCCTTTCACAAATTGACACGGAGCTGAAATTGACTCAAACAAAGAAGTACATTACCTGCCCTGATATACACCTGATGAACCTGCTGCTGCTGCTTCTTTTTAATCCGAGAATATTGCTGCTTCAGCGCGTTGATATCTGTGGTCATGCGTTCCATCATCATACTGTTAAAAGCTGCGTGGTATTCACTTCGGCAGGAATTGATCGCTCCTGGACTCAGCTCCGCAATGTTATTGGATCTCAGATTCTGGTCCCCATTTGGTTCTATATTCCAAGGAATAGAAACAAGGAGACAGTATCACTGGAGGAGAACGGGACTAACTGGGAATTGATTACACTATATAACCTGGGGTAGTATCTTAACCTCCAGGCAATTCTGAACCACAAAAAACATGTACAGTACAATTTGTCTAGTACTTGTTTTTATTTGGTCCTGAAAATATTTCTGCATTTTCTTATTAGGCTAACTGTGAGTCTGAAACGAGCTGTGTGGGTTCATTGTTTGATTTTATTACCCCTTTGTTCATCATATGGACATAAGGTCCGCTGTTTCCAGATAAAAATCACTGCCATTTTCTAAAATTCCCTTAGAAAAATATAACTCTAGCTGTCTAAAGTCAGGGTACAGATTTCCATATAACTGCATGAGGATTTACAAGGTTCCATATAACTAACTACATGAGGACTCACAACTATAAATTTGTAAATTTTACACTGTAGGGTTTAGTCAGTCATTAAAAGTGAGTTTTTCTTAAGTTAAAAACAGCAAGACAGGGGCTTCCCTGGTGGTGCAGTGGTTGAGAATCTGCCTGCCAATGCAGGGGACACGGGTTCGAGCCCTGGTCTGGGAAGATCCCACATGCTGCAGAGCAACTAGACCCGTGAGCCACAACTACTGAGCCTGCGCGTCTGGAGCCTGTGCTCCGCAACAAGAGAGGCCGCAACAGTGAGAGGCCTGCGCACCGCGATGAAGAGTGGCCCCCACTCGCCGCAACTAGAGAAAGCCCTTGCACAGAAACGAAGACCCAACACAGCCATAAATAAATTAATTAATTAATTAAATAAAAAAAAAAACCAGCAAGACATTCTATAAGATTATCAAGACTTTAGATCATGGTATCACTAGAAATGAATGTTTTTATTCATTTAACAAGCATTTCCTGACTGTCTACTATGTGTGTTATGTCTGATATGGTTTTTGCTCCTGTTAACACCAACAACTAGTAGATTTATCCCTTAAATAAATTTGAGATTACCTCCAAGAAACAGAAATAAGTACAGTGTGAAAATACACTCACATGCCACACAGGTAAACAGGGGATAAAATGAGGCTTTTCTAACACGATATGTAAAACTTGCCTGGGGACAAGCTTAAAAAAAAAGATTAGTAGGGGATTTCAAGTATCCTAACATCTGCTGAAAGTGTTACTCAGATAAAGACTGAACATCTGGTAAACTTTCTTTTTTATTGAAAATACTTCTCTAAGGAGAAGAAAATTAAAAGAGGACCTCTAATCTAACTAAAGTAAAACCAACAAGAAAGACTAAGGATGAAATTTAGGTGAAAATGACCATGTCATCCCAGAGCCTATAATTGCACAGAAAGAATAACAGGGGGGGAAAAATGGAACATAGACCCAGATGACAGAAAGCAGATTCAAAAACGTTAGAGTTAAAATACTTATTGATCCCATGGCTAGAAACCAAAAGCTAAAAATCAGGCAACTAAAGAGGAGATAGAAACCATTACAAAACCAATAGAACTCTTGTTGAGTTCAGATTTTTTAAAGTCATTTAAAAAGATGACGGGGGGCTTCCCTGGTGGCGCAGTGGTTGAGAGTCTGCCTGCCAACGCAGGGGACACGGGTTCGAGCCCTGGTCTGGGAAGATCCCGCATGCCACGGAGCAGCTGGGCCCGTGAGCCACAATTGCTGAGCCTGCGCGTCTGGAGCCTGTGCTCCACAACAAGAGAGGCCGCGATAGTGAGAGGTCCGCGCGCTGCGATGAAGAGTGGCCCCCGCTTGCCACAACTAGAGAAAGCCCTTGAACAGAAACGAAGACCCAACACAGCCATAAATAAATTAATCAATTAAAAAAAAAAAAAAAAAAGATGACAGGGGAGTACATACCAAGAACACACACACAAAATGACATGAACCGAACATTAAGCAGGTTAAAACTCAAAACAAGCTAAGGCTTGCAGAACATACTCAAAACTACCACGACCAAAACAACAACAACAAAACAAACAAACAAAAAGGAAGCCTTCTAAGCAAGAGGAACAAAAACAAGAAAATAGCCCCATGACTTTGAGAAGGCAGTATAAAGCTAGCAGATGGCAAAGAGAATGCAGAGGTGCCTGACATCTTTTGTTTCTGTCCTCTTTCAGCAAGGAGGATGGTCTTCAAACTAGAATAAATGTCATAAAGGAAGAGCTGCCACCAAAGATAGGAAAGATCATAGTGGGGGAAGCACGAACTGCTTCAAAAGAGTTCATTACACGAATAATATCCAATCTATTTTCTGCAAGAAAAAAACAAACATAGCATGACATTCAATTCAGAGCACCACTTTTTAAGAGGGATACTATCAAACTGCAGGACATTTAGAGGTGAATTTATAGAACATTAAAAGTTCTGGAAGACGTATCTTTGAGAAATTCTGAATTTGGACCATGAAGAAACTTTTGGGGGCCGTGATGACTGTCGTCAAGATTCAAAGGAGACATCCAGCAAGAGGGAGCAGACTTGTTCTGTTTAGTTCTGAAGAGAATAACTACTAATAGAACTAGTAAGTGGAGTTTATCTCTTCAAAACTAGAAACCCTGGGCTAAGCAGAGGAATTAGCAGAATGTCTTATGAGATAATGAGTTTCTGGTCACTGAAATTCAAGTAGAGGTACCATAATATTTTGGCTTTAGAGAGTATTTCTATAGTGGAAAAGAAGCCAGTCTATAATGAATTCAATTTAACTCAAACAGAATGTAGTAAGCATCTATTATATGCCAGGCTCGGTGCTAAGGAACTGAGCACACAACGTTAAATCAGACAAGTGGGAGGCAAAACGAATCATAAAGAAAAAGAAATATGTATTATGCATGTAACACATAACAGAGAGATCCTCCTAAATGATAAAGTAACAGAGAAGTTACTTTTTTTTTTTTTAACATGATGATCCATTCATTCATTTATTTATTTATCTATTTATCTATGGCTGTGTTGGGTCTTCGCCTCTGCACGAGGGCTTTCTCCAGCTACGGCAAGCGGGGGCCACTCCTCATCGCAGTGCGCCGACCTCACACTATCACGGCCTCTCACTATCGCGGCCTCTCCTGCCGCGGAGCACAAGCTCCAGACGCGCAGGTTCAGCAATTGTGGCTCACAGGTCCGGCCGCTCCGTGGCATGCGGGATCTTCCCAGACCAGGGCTCGAACCCGCATCCCCCGCACTGGCAGGCAGACTCCCAACCACTGCACCACCAGGGAAGCCCCCACAGAAGTTACTTTTAATAGAGACCTTTAATAGTGGTAATCAGTGCAGGAAACAACAGGCATTTATAGGACACAATAATACTACCCTTGCTATAGTGAACCAACACATTGTGAGTATCTAATAGATGCCACCTCTTTACCTTTAACTTGCTTTTGGTACTTCTGCAGTTCAGGTGCCAGGAGCCCACTAAAAGGTCCGAGACACCCCACTGCATTAGCAATAGCATCTTCATCGTCTGGGTCATTCTCTTCATCGCTGTCTCTGACCTTACCACGTCGTCTTGGAAAACATAAAAGAAAAAGGAATATTTTTTTCAAAAAGTGGTATTATTTTTAAATAAGTAATACAGCCACATGACTTAAATGACATATATATAAATTATATACATTAATTTCTATAACATATTTATATTATATTTATATAATTATATATTATACTTATATAATTTATATATACATAAAGTCCATCTCCCATCCCTGTCCAACTTCTACCCTGTTCTTGCCCCACTTAATCCCCACAGGTGACCACTGTTACTAGTTTCTGATGTATTCTTCAGCTTCCTTATCAGTTAAATAAGCAAATATGACTATACAGTCTTACTTTTCTCCTCTTATTCATAAGTATTAGCATGCTATATATAAGTATACTCTCCTGCACCTTGCTTTTATTCACCTAAAAAAAAATCTCTCCATATTCACACAGAGCTTCCTCCTCATCCTTTTCTTAATGGCTGCACTGTACTGTATGTGTGTACTGTATTGTACGTATGTAGCCCACGTTATAGAACCAGGCTGCTAAATGATGCACACTCAAGTGGTTTCCAATATTAAACTATTATAAACAACACTGCAATAAATAACCTTATATATACTGTGTTTTGCATGTGTACAAATATATTTGTTGGATAATTCAGAAAGGTAGAATTGCTGGGTCAAAGGATATATGCAATAGTAATTTGGGGAAATACGCTCAAATTGCCTGCCCCAAATCCCATGGTAATTAACCTCTCATGAGCAAAGTGTAAGTGTGCCTGTTTCCCTATAGCCTTATCAACAGAGAACACATCAACCTTTTGAATTTTTGTCAACCTGATAGGTGAAAAAAACAGAATCTCAATCTTGCTTTAAGCTGCATTTCTCTTAGTCCAAGTGAAGTTGCCTTTTATGTAAACTGCCTATTCCCATACTTTCATCATTTTTCAGATGGTGGTCATTTTCTTATTGACTTCTAAGAACTTTATATATGAGAGGAATCAGTTACAAATATTTTTTCACAAATATTTTTGTGTCTGCTTATGAAGGTTTTCTTTTGCTCTGTTTTGGTTTTAGTCATGCAGAAAATTATTTTTAAAGTACTTAATTTTTTTTCCTTTATTGTTTTTTTTGAGTCAGTTATTAAGGCCTTCCCAATTCCAAAGAACTAAAGATATCCTTCCACATTTTCTTCTGCTTATTATTTCAGTTTTTTCCATTTAACTGTCTCATCTCTATGGAGTTTATCCTGATGTATGGTATAAAGTATGACTCTAACTTTATTTCTTTCCAGATTGAGTCTCATTGGCCCAGCACCATTTACTAAATAGTATATCTTTTCAGTGTTGATTTACATTTTCATATATTAAATTCCTGTGTGTGTGTGTGTATGTATATATATATATTTGTCAATTTCTGGTCTAAACTAGCTCATCTGCCTACACTTTTTTGAATCTACCCTTTTTTAATTACTGAGATTTTTAATATTTGATATTTTTAAATAAGTTGTGGGGTCGCTAAATATCCCTTTAGTTTATGTTCCAACCTTCTTTGGAAAGTACACTTTCAAAAATCTCCCACTTGAATTTAAATCAAAACTTTTGGGAAAGAGATATTCAGATTTTAAGCACCAAACTACTTCAAATGTATTTCTGGGGTTTAACAAATATTAATAACAAATTAAGGTATTAAGTCTTCCATCATGAAAACAACAAGGAAAAAAAAAAAGGACCTTACCCAGAAACTGAGGTGGGCTTAATTGTGGCTGGGAATGGTGTAATGTTGTAGGTGTATTTTTCCCTCAGCTCTGCCAACTGTGGAAAAGGGAATGGAGCCATAGAATACACAGTCTGGAAAACAAGAACAAAAATGCCAAGTCTGAACTGGTGGCCTTAAACAACTCTTACCAATCCTGCAAAGACATTAAAGTTCTATGATTTGGGCGTGAAGAGGTAGATACTGCTCCTTACACAGCAGGTGGAGAGAATATACTTCAATATCGTTTTAGAGAAAGACAAAAGAATACTGATATTATAAAAAAAAAAAAAAAAAAAGAATACTGATAAAACAACAGCTAGTCCCCAAATCAACCCAGCTGGGACTGGGCACTCCAACTGGTGAACATGGGTGGGCAAATGGGGACAGTCTGACGTTCTCTTGCTCATTTGATAGATGGGTTAATTCAGAAATTCACAGCTCCCTATTACTTCTTTCACAGTGAACCCATCAATCTTCTTCATATGTACCACTTGTTTTTCAAACCTTTGCTTGATGATCGTTATAGGCATTAAATGTCAGCCTTCCGGATACAATTACGTCTGGGGGACAATCTTGTGATCACCTGCAAGCTTTCTCCAAAGATACCACCTTTTCAAATGTCTGTGAATCAGTTCTAGGTGAAAATTGTTAACTGTTATTTTTAAAGAAAAAAGAAAAAAAGTGACAGGGTGTAAAGCATAGGCTGTTAAAAATCTATAAATAAAAAATGGGAAAAGCACCTGTGCTTCCTCCAGGATTTTAAGATTATATACCATTCTACCAGCAGGAGGAAAATCATCTTGTTTGTTCTCTTAATTTTATGAAAAATTTAACTGCTCCAAACATATTTCTTCAATCTTTCAGGTTCTTATTCACCAGAAAATGTGTATTAACCACATTAACTTTCATTTCTTCCAGGAAGCCATTCAAATGTCCTGATAACACTTTTCTAGGACAATATTTTGAAGTGGTATTTTTCATTTCAGCAGGACTGTTTTCCTGAAGGCTTAGGAGATGTCTAATATCTGCACAGGTAGGAAAAGGAGGGCTCTGAAAGGGGCTTCCTAGCACTGCAGCCTCACCCCATAACTCAGAGCCACCACCAGGACAGTCCACCGTAATTTCGATTCTAAACAGTCTGCACATCTGACTGTCCCCAAACTTCTGTGGTATCCGCTTATACCTTAGTGTAACATCTCAAGATTCCAAACAAGGAAGTGTTGACTAAAATTCCTTCCCTTTGATTCTCCATTGCTTATTATGCAAAGTTACACAGTTTATTGGGACCACAAAAGTCATCTCCAAGTCATATTATCTCACACATACTTGATTACAGACAGTCCCTGACTTACAATGGTTCAACTTAAATGATTTTTTCCACTTTACGAAGGTGCAAAAGTGATACACATTCAGTAGAAACCCTTCTTCGAATTTAGAATTTGGAACTTTTCCTGGGTTTACGATACGCCATAGGTCCTCTCTCGTGATGCTGGGCAAGGCAGCTCCCCATCAGCCACGTGATCACGAGGGGAAACAACCAATACATTTACAACCATTCTGGACCCAGACAACCGTTCTGTTTTTCACTTGCAGTTCAGTGTGCAATAAATTACATGAGTCATTCAACTCTTCATTATAAAATAGGCTTCGTGTCAGATGATTTTGCCCAACTGCAGGCTAATGTAAGTGTTCTGGGCACGTTTAAGGCAGGCCAGGCTGAGCTGTGATGTTTGGTAGGTTAGGTATATTAAATGCATTTTCAACTTATGAAGGGTTTATCTGGATGTAACCCCATCGTAAGTCCAGGAAGATCTGTGTACCCAAAAGGCTGAGAAGCAGTACAAATTTACTAATAGTGAACTGTTCCCCACTGGGAAGAAGCAGAAGGCACCCTGTGGTTCCCACTAGTCTGGAGTGTGAGACTAAGCTGGTTCCCAACCACTCCAGGCCTCCTTTTTCTCATCTGAAAAAATGAAGGCATGGAACTCAGGATGCTGGTTACCTCTGAGAGGAGAGGGGGTGGCGGGATCAGAGAGAAGGGTATGAGGGTGTCCACCTGTGTTGTTAATGTTTTATTTAAGTTGGGTCGTAGGTGTGTAAGTTTTGTTATATTATTTTAATACATTCTGTATGCCTGAAATACGTCATATAATTTCATTAATAACATGGTCAGAGTACACTCTGACATTTTTTGATCCCACAGAGTTTACCAGCAGCTCATGGCCCGAGAAGCTGCTTTACTGCCAGTATGGAATTCTTCCCTCCTTGCTCCTGTGACCTGTCTTAACTCCACATACCCTTTTGAGGGAAATGGAGAGATGTGAAAACCTCAGCACCCCAGCTTTAAGTCCAGAGCATGGCACCTCTACTTGGGCCTCAGTACAACAGCGTCAGTCTCTGACACATCAAATGTTGGTCCCACTGCTGGGCCAAGAGTCAGCCTGTCCCTCACTCATGAGATTTTTCTTCCTTAACAATTTAGAAACCTGGTTCAGATTTCAAGAAACCCATACCATGCAATGAATAGCACGGTGACTATAGTTAATGATACTATATTGCGTATTTGAAAGTTGCTAAGAGAGTAGATCTTAAAAGTTCTCATCACAAGAAAAAAAAATTGTAACTGTGTGTGGTGATGGGTGTTGACGGGACTTATTGTGATCATTTCACAATATATACAAATATCGAATCATTATGTTGTATACCTGAAACTAATGTAATGTTATATGCCAATCATATCTCAATAAAAGAGAAACCCACACCATCTGGATTCAAGTTTAAAAGATGAAATTATTAATGCTAGGAATTTCAAAATTCTCTACAAACAAAGTAAGATGTCTCATTGGAGACAATTAGTGGGATGTCTAGCTGAAGATTCACTTGTGTTTTATTTTTGCCAGTTTTATTAAAAGTTATCAGAAAACTCCTTTGTCCAGCCTCATGAAGGAAGTGTATAAGAAAAGAAAGGGCTAATAAGGACCTACTGTATAGCATGGGAAACTCTACTCAATACTCTGTAATGGCCTATATGGGAAAAGAATCCAAAAAAGAGTGGATATATGTATATGTATAACAGATTCACTTTGCTGTACACCTGAAACTAACACAACACTGTAAATAAACTATACTCCAATAAATATTAAAAGAAAAAAAAGAAAGAAAGGGAAGTACATCTTGCCCCTACTCTGTCCCATCCTGCTCCAGGGTAAATAGTCTGGGGTCTTACCAAGCTCCTTCAAGGGCGACTCAGCTAAAGACATTGGACCAAAAAGAACACTGGCTCCACTGAGCTGCATTCTCTATTCCTGGTCTTTCTTTCTCTATAATTTACTTTTAGTTAGCCCTTCAAAGCATACATCGGTGTTCCTGAAACAAATGTGCTTATAGTACTTTGCCTATATTCACTCACTTATTTAAAGGTCTCACATGTCGGCAGGCATGTTTATCCCATGAAGGTACACCACACACACGACCACAGTCCTCAGGATACCTGAGAAGCTGTAGATTTCCAACTGTGTAAATCAGAGATTTACAACAGATTTCAAGAAAGGAATTTTACTAATCATCTTAGAGCCAAAGTATAGTACATGAATAGGGTCTTAGGGTTAGAAAGAAATTTAAACATAATTTAGTTCAACCTCCCTCCCAAGCAGGAGTTCCCTCTAAAGCATCTCCAACAGATGGTCATAAAGGCATCGCTTAATCACTTTCAGTTACGGGCACACACAATTCTGCAAGGCAGACGGTTTCATTTTTGGCAGCACTAATTAATCAAACAGTAACCTTCTACTGGACAAGCATTCACATCCATGTAATTTCTACTTCATCACTGATAGAAAAAAGGGAACAGTCCAAGGGCAGGTCCTGCCTCATGGCACATGAAAGCTCCCCGCAGGTAACAGTAAATTATTGACAACCACTTTGGGCTAGGTTTTCCTAAGCACCTAAAACCCATCTAGTAAACAGCATCTAACTAACTTTTCTCTATATTACTCTTAAAGAATTCATGAGAGACTTTGTCAAAAGTCTTACTGAAATCCATATACATTTCATCAGCATTCTCCCAATATCTTTTTCTAACATTATTGTTTTTTTTAAATGGCCATTACTAGTAAAATAAAAGAGTGATGCAATTTGCAGGGAGAAAAAACCCAGTAGATTATTTTGCGTATGGCACCTAGAACTGAAAAAAATACGGAAGACCAAGCAGGGAGAACGTTTTCATCTCTTCAGCTCGGAAATAAAGATATTGTATGCAGTCCAAATTTTTCATCTGGAGTCATTTCAGGTTTGCTGACAGACTTAAAGTCTACCATAATTGGATCACAGCCATTGAATTAATTTTTTTTAAGAGTACAGAAAAGAGAGTGCTTGGAATGACATTCAGCATTTCTCTCCTTAATACTCTACAATGTCTAGGAAAACCAACAAGCCTATTTACTGCCCAAACTACCAACACACATTTAAATAGACATTTATATTTAGGCACTGCTGAAAAGGAACTATATTTCTCTTTTTCATTATTGACATGCTTTAAAAGAAACATGAAAACATAAATTGTACAAAATTAGGCTCAATTCATCTTCACCAGATGTTTTCCTCGGAAGGAGAAATGCTACTAAAATGGAATTCTAATCAATCAAGCCACAGCCTACATTTTTCCTTCCAGGATTCTCTTAAAGCAGAGTAAAGAAGGGGTGCTGGGGCTTCCCTGGTGGCGCAGTGGTTGAAAATCTGCCTGCCAATGCAGGGGACACGGGTTCGAGCCCTGGTCTGGGAAGATCCCACATGCCACGGAGCGGCTAGGCCCGTGAGCCACAACTACTGAGCCTGCGCGTCTGGAGCCTGTGCTCCGCAACAAGAGAGGCCGCGACAGTGAGAGGCCCGCGCACCGCGATGAAGAGTGGCCCCCGCTTGCCGCAACCAGAGAAAGCCCTCGCACAGAAACAAAGACCCAACACAGCCAAAAATAAATAAATAAATAATAAAAAAATAAAAATAAAAGGAATTCCTTTAAAAAAAAAAAAAAAAAGAAGGGGTGCTCCTTTCTCCTAATACTTAAGACTGGAAATTCCTAAAGGACAAAGATGGAGTATCTCAACATATCTATCATTCCTTCTGGCAATGTTTAAACTTTAGGTGAGATAAAACGTTGCTCATTCTTCTAAAAGGGATTTCAGCTTTTAGAAAGTCATGTTTTCAATAAGGTGGAAGCCCTGTGTTGGGTGGTGAGGAGAAGCACTTGGCCAGGTGTCGAGCTTGGGCCCCAGTCCTGGGTCTGCCACTAGACAACCTAAGAATATGGCAAGATGCTCACTCTCCATGTCTTAGTTTCTTCTCTGTAAAATGACAGAATTAGGTTAGTGGACCGTTAAGCTTCTTTCAAACCAGTGTTTGTCTAAGTGTCAGCTCAAAGCCACTTGCATCAGAACCACCCACAGGCCAAATATCTGCCTTTTAATTCACTCCTGACATGCTGCTTATACACAGTCAAGTTTGAAAACCACTGCCTCGAGTTCTAATGTTCCATAATTCTGTGTATGCATTGAGCAACCAGGTGGATTCTTAGCACTACATTAGATGTTATGGGGATACAGAGTAAAACAAGGCCCTTATCATTAAGGAACTTGCTAGATAAGATTAACATATTTGAAAAAATACCAAACAATATAAAATAATTTGTAATGAACATTAAGTCAATTGCTGACAATCTGAAGTACTGAAGGAGTAGGGAAGAGGTATCATCAACGAGGGCTGAGATGACAGAGCCTGAGGGGAGGGGAGAACAGACTGAGTGGGATCCGGTAGACAGAAAGGATTTGCCCAGATGGGGTGTCAGAGGGAACCACAAGCCCTGTCATGGGGATGAGCAGGGCCCACAGAGGACTGGGTGGGGACAGAGCTATGGCCAGTGCAATAGGTCCTGGCTGTGAAGTAGTGGGGAGCGCCTCTGCATAGGTAAGAAATGGGGCAACCACAGAATACCTCCAATGCAACCAGTGTGAAGACAAATCCACCTTCCTCCCCCCGTGAACTTTCCCTCTTCTTCCTAAGCCAGAAACCTGGGGGCTGTCCTTGGCTCTCCCTGTCTTTCTCCCTCACCCCATGTCCACTTCCCACGGCCAAGTCCTGTCAACTTCATCTTCTAAGTACTGCCTCTGTTCCATTCTTCCTTCTACCCTTCCCTGCCTCCCCACGGTGACCCCATCAAGTCCACCCTTCACAGAGCTGCCCCTGTAGTCGACATCAGACACAACTGAGACCACTTCCCTCTTCTTCGTAAAACCTCTCAGGCCCACAGCGCTTCTTCTTCCCTTTCCAAAGGTTCCACAGAGGCCCAAGAACTCCAGCAAGCAAAACCTCACAACCATTGACCTCCAGGATCAAGTCCACACTCCTTACCATGGGTTGCGGTCTCCCACGAGCCATCCCTGTATACCAAACTCCTGTAGCTTCCTTCCCACACCATAAAGGTTTACATTGCCAATGCCTTGGCTCATGCTGTTCCCTCAGCCATGAACTGCCTCTCTGCTCTGCACCACTGCCTCAAACATATATACCCACACACCCCACACACCCCACACGTGCATGCACCCATGCACACACACACACAGACACACACACACGCACACACACAGCCCGACCTACTCCTATCCATCTTTAAAGGTAAAACCAGATATTAATTCCCTCAAGAAAGCCTTCTGACAGAGAGAGATGCTCAATTAATATTTGGAGAAGTTAATACAGGGCCTAGAAAACTAGGCCGAAACATTTTATTTACTGCAGTTAATAACATGGAAGCACAGAAGGTTTTATGAAGAACAATAAAATGACCAAAGCAGTAAGTGTGGACGAATGCTCTGTGAGCAAAGTGAGGACTGTATTAGGGCAGAGGGACCCTAGAAGGAGGGCCATCATCTCCGAGTATGGTTTAATTCAGCAAACATTTACTGAGAAAGAGAAGGCAGAAAACTAGTTGCAAATTCTCAACAGATATTTGCTTAATGAATTAATACATTTACTGTGCAGCACCAGTAAAAGGCAAAGTGCTCTGTGTTATGAGCAAAGCACAGCCCCTGTCCTCAAGGAACTTACAATATCACTGAAGAAATAAGATACAGCCTCAAATCAAGGTAGAATGTAATGAAGGCTCACAAAAGAGGTACAAGGAAAATGTGGTGAGTCAAAGAAGGAGACGCTTTTAGTTGAGACTATCAGAACGTTTCACAAAGAAGATGGCATCTGAACTGGAACTTTCACAAGGAGGCAGGCCTGAAACACGTGAAGGGAGAAGAGAAAGAATGAACAGAGAGAGCAAAGGTTAGAGCAGCCATATTCCCAGGCATTTCTGGGAACACGGAAGACAGTGTGACTTGACTAGACGAGGTCAAGGGTCCAAAAGGGAGGAATAGGAACTATGGCTGAAAAGATGGTTTAATGCCAGACAGTCAAGAGCACCGGATGATAAGCTGAGAAATCCATGCTTTGTGTTGTAGGCAGTGAGTAGTCACTGTAGTTTCATGAGTGAGGGAGAAGGGATGAGATCTCACAGTTCCGCTTGGGGCATGTGAACCAGGCAATTCTGTAGGATGTAAAGGATCTCACATGTGGAAAATGCCAAGCTTGGACCTCACATCCACAACAATGTTCAATAAAAGGCACTTCCCTCTAAGACAGAGAATGAGCGATGAAGCAACAGCCCAGGATGTGTGAGAGGAGTTGAAATCAGAAAACAGAGGTCAGGGGCAGATAGAGCATTCCACCTCTGAGACAGACAGGAAGGAAGAAAGACCAGATGACAATGCAAAGAAAACATGAAATACAAAATATGAATGTTCAGGGAAGATACTGACCAGGTGGTCAGTATTCTCAATGAATCAGGCAGCTGTCTGCTAAAAGTGAGGGATTCTGAGAAAGAGCTGGAGGTACCAGGATACAAGCAAAGGAATGGAACCTCTTCACTTGACAAGTCCTAAATCAGGGCCTGAGTCTTTGTTTTCTAACCTGTTTACTGCGCTCCACCACCCAAAAATGACCGCAGGCATGGAACCCAACGTGAAAGTTGACACCAAGAAAAAAAAAAGGAGAGAGAAACCACAGAGAAAGAAGGAACTAAGGCCCAAGGACGACCTTGGACAAGACCAACTGTTAGTCAGTGGGCAGGAGGAAGGAAGAACTAGGAAGAGAAGCAGTGGTCAGAAGCGGGAGGAGACTGCAGAAAAATCATGTTATAGAGCTTAACGGAAGAGAGCGTGTTCACAAATCCGCTATCTCTTCTATGCTCACTGCCAATTTTAATGATTTGGCGAATGTAATCTTGAGATACAGCAACATGCCAGAAAAATGACAAAACCCTTCAAGTCTTCCATTTTGAAATTTATGATTCATATGTAATAACATGAGTTGCAAATGTGGGCAAAACAAATAAACCAAAATGCTGATTAGAATAATCTCCTTTGGGCTTCCCTGGTGGCGCAGTGGTTTAGAGTCCGCCTGCCAATGCAGGGGACACGGGTTCGGGCCCTGGTCTGGGAAGATCCCACATGCCGCGGAGCAACTGGGCCCGTGAGCCACAACTACTGAGCCTGCGCGTCTGGAGCCTGTGCTCCGCAACAAGAGAGGCCTGCGCACTGCGATGAAGAGTGGCCCCCGCTTGCCACAACTAGAGAAAGCCCTCACACAGAAGCGAAGACCCAACACAGCCAAAAATTAATAATAAATTAATTAATTTAAAAAAAATGTACTTAAAAAAAAAAATTAAGAATAATCTCCTTTTTTATCCTCAATAATCCCTTCCCAGAAATAATTATTTCTCCCCACAAGTCTCCCTTTACGGCTAAGAATCAGATTCAGAACAAACACCTGGTGATGTGGGGGTGAGGGAGGAGGTCTGGTGGTTTTTTGGTTTGTTTTTGTATTGCACGTTATGATTTTTAAGCAACACAGTTGGAACGAAAGCCGTAACAAATATCCATTTCTTCCTTCCTCTTGTGACACAGTTAGATTCTTAACAAATTATATATAGACTCTTGGTCATTTGAAAAACTACATCTGAGGGCTGGGCAAATACATTTCCCAAGACCGCTGCTCTGGCACTGCTTGTTCCCACGGTACCAGGGTCCCCCGAGCCAAGGGGGGTGGCACTGCCCACTCACCTGCATGAGTTCATGGCTCTCCAGAAGATCATTCTCCAGCATCTCCTGGGTAAGGCGCCCCATGGTGCTATAGAATTCATCTGCTGTTTCACAACATTCTATCTGCCTAGATAAAGGACAGATAAAGGAACTGTTTAGGATACCCACGCTATCAGGTACATGCTGCAGGCACAACAAGATATGTTTTCTCTTGCCATCAAATCGACCAAGTTAGCAACCAACAAAAATCAAAATCCTATGATACACTCACAGTACAGCCTGTTTCAGGCAGAGAAAAGATTTAAAAAATTCGAAGGGCAATGTAAAGGTACTTATTCTAGGATGACTTCCCATCTTTGCTATGCTGCTCCCCTGACTCACAGCCCCACCTGTGGCATCTGTATTGTTTCCACGTGACACATTCTACACATCAGAATACCCATCACTGATCAGAAATTATAACCAGGAAATCGGGTGCCCAAGTACAATTATTCCCTAGAGGGAATCTGTTTCTCTGGATCTTCAAACTGCAGTGGCATCGACAGACTGAAACCAAACCACAGTAGAAGTGAAGGATGAAATGTACAGAAACTTTATCTGCATATTCCATCAGTCCACAGGATATTTTCACAGGTAGTCTTTTCAGCCCTTCTCAGGACACTGCTGCTAGTGGGAAATCACACCCTGTTTCTTGTATTTGGTTCAACATGTAAATAAAGAATCTGTCACCTCCCATCCTGTGAGACAGGTGAGACTTTAATCCTTCTTCTAGAGGGGGAAAGAATAACCCAAAGTAAAGAGACCTGTGTATTTGTTTTATCTATTATGACCTTCTTTGTATAGCAGGATAACTCTATTTGCCCACCAATCATAAGACATGCTCTTTGGCATACACTAAGGTTAGGGGATTCCCATAGAGCCATCCAAAAACAATATGACGATGGGAAAATTCCATGCTCTGGAGTGCTGTTCAAATCCCACTGCCACAATCATGCAAATAAATAAATGAAATAAACGGCTGACGTGTTAATGAAAAATACCGAGTAGCATGTGGGCATAAATAAAGTGGTTAAGTTTATCCTGCGAGCGGCAGGAAGAGTGAGGAAGAGAAGTAATGCCTAAGATGAGTTTTGAAAAATATTCTGCAGGTTGACAAGGTGGAAAAAGCATCCCAAAGATGTGGATACAGGAGACAGAAGGCACTACCGGGGGGGAACTGCATGTAGGTCCCCACCACCAGCATGGGAGCGGCTGCATAGCTGGGGGCGCCAGGGAGAGCTGAGGGCAGAGAGGTGCAGAGAGCAGATCGCAAAGGCCTCCCCTGCCTGCTGAGCCCCCACAGGACAAGAGTCACTGAAAGGCCTTTAATATGGAGTGTGGGAACAGACATGCCCTTGGCAAGGTTGCCCGGGAAGTGGCATGGTGAGTTCGGGGTACGATGGGGAGGCCAGGGAGGACAGTGCCAGGCATGAGGCAACGAGGGAGGGAACCAAGGCAGTCAGGTCAGAGAAGAAAGGACATGTGAAAGAGATGCCAGTGGGGCTAAGGAGATGGTCTACAGCTTACATGTTCCAAAAGTACCGCTGGTATGAGCAAAGGAGGAAATTTCACATTGCAGAAGCAGGGTGATGGGAAGGGTCCCATGGATAACCACACACAAGGCACATATGTTACTCAGGTACACATAAGCTGGAGATCACCTGCATACTGTTTACGATTTTTCCAATGGAAAGTTTGTGGACAAGATTACAGGCCCTGGAGTCTGACTGATTACAGTCAGAAAGATCCAGGATTAAGTCCCAGCTCCGCTACTCATTAGCTGTGGGACACTGAACTAGTCAATTAGCCTTCCTGGGGTAGTTTTCTCACTTGAAAAGACAGGGAGAATAACCCTGCCTACTTCACAGGGTTGTGGGGAGAATCAAATGAGATGATGTGTTTAAACTTCCTAACACAGTGACAGCACTGCAGGTACTTGATGTTGTATACATGTTGGTTGCCTCTCCTTTCGTTTAACAAGCTGCACGCTCAAAACATGTATAATTATAATCAGCAAAGACTATGAAACATTTAAAATTCTACCAGTCTGATTCATAGATCCCTGAACTTCATAAACAGGAGCCATTTGTAAGCAATAGATTCACATTATTAAAAGCACAGATTATAGAGCCAAGGTACCTAGGTTCAAAATCAGGCCTTTCCACTTACTAACTGGGTGATTTGGGGCAATTTACTTAACTTCTCTGTGCCTCAGTGCCCACATCTATAAAATGGGGATGATAACAGTACCTACCTCATAGGATGATGGTGAGGACTAAATGAGTTAATTTTACATCTAGAGTGCTTAGAACCATGCCTGTCCATTGCAAGCACTCCAGGAATATTGGATTTTAAGTGTAGCTATTATTATTTCAACAGTGTGCCATCCTTGGGATGACCATATGAATAAATTCTGATCCTACAGATAATGGATAGATGGGAATAAAATGAGAACCACCTCTTTTCCTCCTGCCCCATAATTAAGAACTAACAAAAAGGGGACCCTAACTGACTCAGCATACAGTAAAGTGCTTTAGCATTTTAATCCCGTAAGCTAATTACTCAGTAACTATCACGCCAGTTAGAGTGTGATAGTGTTTGATAGAGAAATTATCAAAGCTCAAAGAGTTTACGAGGTGTAGAGTGGGTTGGAAATATGTGACTGCAGAAAGAGGTAGACATTGGAAGAAAGTAATCAGATAAGTAAATAGCACAACAAACCCCGCACAGATGAATTTATTTGCCTAGCTGAAAAGCTGTGTACAATAAAACAAAGGCAAAGGAGATAGCTATATGATATTTAAAAATACTTCCACACAACAATGATTTCTTTTAATCCCTGAATTGATAGTCAGTGGATCTTTCTTACAAAAAGTAAAAAATACTGCAAGTCTCCGAGGAAACAAGTTGTCATAGATAAAAAGGCTACTGAAAAAGTTTTTGATCTGTGTCGTCTATGGGTACCCACTCAAGTCATTTACAGCTCTAGGAAAGAAACATTAAAAACTTCTCTGCAAAAAAAAAAAAAACAAAAAACTTCTCTGCATCTTCAAGTGGTACATATATACAATGGAATATTACTCAGCCATAAAAAGAAATGAGGGGCTTCCCTGGTGGCACAGTGGTTGGGAGTCTGCCTGCCAATGCAGGGGACATGGGTTCGAGCCCTGGTCTGGGAAGATCCCACATGCCGCGGAGCGACTGGGCCCGTGAGCCACAACTACTGAGCCTGCGCGTCTAGAGCCTGTGCTCCGCAACAAGAGAGGCCGCGATAGTGAGAGGCCCGCGCACCGCGATGAAGAGTGGCCCCCACTCGCCGCAACTGGAGAAAGCCCTCGCACAGAAACGAAGACCCAACACAGCCATAAATAAATAAATAAAGTTAAAAAAAAAAAAAAGTTACTGTCTGACAATCCCAGCCTCCTTCTTAAAAAAAAAAAAAAAAAAAAGAAATGAAATTGAGTTATTTGTAATGAGGTGGATGGACCTAGAGTCTGTCATACAGAGTGAAGTAAGTCAGAAAGAGAAAAACAAATACCGTATGCTAACGCATATATATGGAAACTTAAAAAAAAAAATGGTACTGATGAACCTAGTGGCAGGGCAGAAATAAAGACGTAGACATAGAAAATGGACTTGAGGACATGGTGGTGGGAGGGGGAAGCTGGGGCAAAGTGAGAGTAGCATCAACATATATACACTACCAAATGTAAAATAGACAGCTAGTGGGAAGCAGCAGCATAGCACAGGGAGATCAGCTCAGTGCTTTGTGACCACCTAGAGGGGTGGGATAGGGAGGGTGGGAGGGAGGCTCAAGAGGGAGGGGATATGGGGATATATGTATACATAGAGCTGATTCACTTTGTTGTACAACAGAAACTAACACAGCATTGTGAAGCAATTATACTCCAATAAAATTTTTTTTAAAAACTCCTCTGCATCTTCAGTTAACTGCAACAACTTCATCCTGATGTCTCTTCCATTACCCAAAAGGCAGAATTTTAATGTAATAGTCATAATACATTAGAGATAGGTGAAAATACCCTAGTTTTTTCAGCTCTGCTACTAGACAAGAATGTAAGTAAAATCTGTTTAGTAGTAATAGATTTCAAAATAGAATTAACTCTTGATGAAATGAAATAAGTTCTACTGTTGACTAGGTACCAAGCACCATGCTAGATACCCTTATACATATTATCTCATTTAATTTTTTTTTTAAAGATTTATTTATTTTTTTATTGATTGATTGATTGCTATGTTGGGTCTTCGTTTCTGTGCGAGGGCTTTCTCTAGTTGCGGCGAGTGGGGGCCACTCTTCATCGCAGTGCGCGGGCCTCTCACTATCGTGGCCTCTCTTGTTGCGGAGCACAGGCTCCAGACGCGCAGGCTCAGTAGTTGTGGCTCACGGGCCTAGTTGCTCCGCGGCATGTGGGATCTTCCCAGACCAGGGCGCGAACCCGTGTCCCCTGCATTAGCAGGCAGATTCTCAACAACTGCGCCACCAGGGAAGCCCTTATCTCATTTAATTTTATCACAGCTCACAAAATAAATTATAAAGATTCAAACATAAGCCAAATTGCAGTCTTAACCAACAAACCTACCCAGTCCTCTCCAGATCTGCCTGTTCCTCTTCCACCTAAGTCCCTTTCCCTCTCCCCAACCAGTGTCAGGAAAGATGCCGACAGCTCGGACCAGGCAGGACACCAGCACTGAGGAGGAGGAGACCTACAGGCCTGAAACAGCTTGCCTCCTTCAGTAAAATGGATTCTCTCTGCCCCCCACATTCACAGAAGAGCCAGCTGACAGTTCAGAAGGCAGAAGCAATTGCACCGAGTTCACAAGTTTCTCTCCTCCTCAAACCTAAATATCAATCCTTTACTTGTTAGAGCACAAAAATGGTGTAAGGCCCTCAACACGACAGAAAAGAACAGCAGCGGGAAATCACTTACTCTCCCAGTTTTGCCCAGATAGCCAGCGACACCCTTAGGATGATTTCCGAACCTTCAAAGAAGACTGAATCCCAAATCTTTAAAACCGTATGGTTAGGGAGGCACGTAGCGAAGAGAGTCAGAAACCACTGCATCGTGAAGACATTCGTAAGTGGGGGCTCATATCCACCTGAAATAAAACAAACACTCTACATCTCTCCAGAATCGACAACTTGTAAGATGTAAAAATACCCTCTTTCAGTCTCCCATGTCCACCCAAATATGTTATTTCCTGACTGATTTCTTTATATCTCTAAATTCTGGTTCCTTCCGCTTTTTGTCCTTCCTTTTTTTTGGAAGAACATAGGTGTGTTTAATAAAAATCTCAATAATATGAACTTCACAGATTCTTCGTGATATTTCAGAAATCTTAACCTAAAATTTAATTTGGCTCTACCTATTGTGGGGTGCTGAAAATTAAGAAGGATGTTTTCCTTACCGAAAACAGGATAAAAAGAAAGGATTTTAACCTCTCAAAAGTAAAAGCTGATTTTCAAAACCTCCTAAAGCCTACCTTTATTCAAATGCTGCCAATAAAAATAAAATTGCTCATTAGCAGTTACTTGTCTACTTCTTGATTTATACATAGTTCTCAGACCACAATGGAATTAAACCAGAAATCAGTAACAGAAATAAAGCTGGAAAATCCCAAAATACTCGGAGATCAAGCAAAGTGAAATTTTACAATATTTTTAACTAAACTATACCCAGTTTTAAAGACCTGGGATCCAGCTCACTTTGAAGTTTCTGGATTCACTAAAAAAAGAGTCCCCTCTGATTTCCTGTGATCACATAAGCGTGTATTTTAATGAAATATAAAAATTTAGATATTTAGACTAATTATCCCTCCAAATTACAGTCAGAAGGTGCATTTACCCAAGTACAAGCAAAACAAGATCTGTTCTCCTGCACTCATTTTCTTGCTTCTTACCTATGAACAAAGGAATATCTTTGTTCAGAGACTAGAATCTGAGGTCACCACTTAAGCAAGTACAGGGCACTTGGGGGAAACATGGAGCCCAGTAAAAGTGTGTCTGACTCCAGGACAGAAAAGTTTGGTCTCTCTGGAAGCTTTATGAAATCCCCATCGGTTCACAAGTATACTGCACAGCCAAATTAAGTAAGATTGCTCAAACGAATTAGAAGAAAATGCTTAGAGATGCTTGGGTGTCACTAAAATTTCCAGTGTATTTTAATCATATATAGGGGTCCTCAAAATCCTTTCGTATTTTCCCAGATTTAAATGCATGGATCAGGAACTAGCAACCACTTAAAGGAAACATAGCAAACTTCTGACTATTCTATTTCTGGTATCCTGAGCACAGCCAGAGAAGAGCAAGCAGTGGGTATAATGACAGCTACGAGCTCAGGTACTTGGGAAACTGGACGAAGCCGGCTAGATGGAGGAGACTCAGAGCTGCTTGCAGAGCTGTCTCCATCATCGCCCCACTCAGCCCAGCCCATTCCTGCAGGGCTCAGGTTCTAAACAGAGGTCCAGAAGAGCCCTTCTCCAGCAAGAACAGGCCCATTCATCTCAAGTAAATCTAAATAC
The DNA here is from genome assembly GCF_009873245.2 of Balaenoptera musculus. Lineage (NCBI taxonomy): Eukaryota > Metazoa > Chordata > Mammalia > Artiodactyla > Balaenopteridae > Balaenoptera > Balaenoptera musculus. The sequence continues at coordinate 52,062,964 of NC_045794.1, read as the reverse complement.
CCTTCGCGTGAATGAATAAAAGGAGCTCAGTCCAAAGGACTGCTTTCACCTCCTACAACTTTATGAAAATACATATTCCACTCTCCATAACATCAATGGTTGAGGCAAAACCACAGTCTGTGCTAAGTTGTACCTGTAGCTCAGTTTTAAAGAACTCCTATAGTTTTGGTGCCAACTTAAAGCAGTTTAACTAGATGGCAAGACAAGGATACACTACTTTACCTAGAGTACAATATATACTTGGTGATCTGGTACTGGTGAAGTATTAGGTTCTTGACTGAGTTCCTAACCATAACCAGTTAGAGGTTCAACATTTGGCCCTCTGTTTTTTGTTCTTGGTTTTGTTTTTAGTTTTGTTTTTGTTCTCTAGAAATCTATTTCATTGCATTAAACTCTCACCAACAGAAATATCTGAAAATACGTATTTCCATTCAAGGTTTAGGCACTTACGTACAGTGGAACGACAGAAGTAAACTATTTTCAAAGGTAAAATAGCAATGTATCATCACTACCTCCACTTTCCTTGTTTGCAGTTTTCTGAAGAGTATCCAGGTGCTGAGATAATTCAGGGAGCTTCAGTCTCAAGAGGTCTCGGAAGACGGCCATATCCACAGACAGTGCCCGGAGATTGTTGACAAAATAGCTTTCAGGAAGTACCTTGTCAATAAGGTAAATCATAATCTGAAGAAAAAGATAAAGAATAAGATCGTTGGACTTCCCTGGTGGTGCAGTGGTTAAGAATCCGCCTGCCAATGCAGGGGACACGGTTCAAGCCCTGGTCCGGGAATATCCAACATGCCGCAGAACAACTAAGCCCGTGTGCCACAGCTACTGAGCCTGTGCTCTAGAGCCCGTGAGCCACAACTACTGAGCCCACGTGCCACAACTACTGAAGCCCACGCACCTAGAGCCCGTGCTCCGCAACAAGAGAAGCCTCCGCAATGAGAAGCCCGCGCACCCCAATGAAGAGTAGCTCCCACTCGCCTCAACCAGAGAAAAACCCGCGCACAGAAACAAAGACCCAACACAGCCAAAAATAAATAAATTTATTAAAAAAAAAAAAAGAATAAGATCGCTTCATATAGGCCACGGGGCAACCAAGCCTGTGCGCCACAAAAACTGAGCCTGCGCTCTAGAGCCCGCGAGCCACAACTACTAAAGCCCATGTGCCACAACTACAGAAGCCTGCGCGCCTAGAGCCTGCGCTCCGCAACAAGAGAAGCCATCGCAATGAGAAGCCCATGCACCACAACGAAGAGTAGCCCCTGCTAGCCGCAACTAGAGAAGGCCCGCATGCAGCAATGAAGACCCAAAGCAGCCTAAATAAATAAATAAATAAATAAATAAATAAATAAATAAATAAATAAATAAATAAATAAATAAAATAAATCTATTAAAAAAAAAAAGATTGCTTCATAAAAACCGGTATACTAATATATCCTAAATAGAACATATTCAAACAGGTAAAATGCAGTTAGCCAAAGCACACTATCCTTTACATGTGTCAGAACCAAATGTTCTGGATTTTCAAGGCTCCTCTTCCGCTGGGTAAGAAGCGGGTGGCATAATTGCCTAAGTACCTCAGACCCCACATCTGCCAATGTCTAAAATTTCTAGCTGGGCCGCTAGACCTGAGTTCATCCTATAAGTAGCTGTGATGATAAATAAAACCCTCAGCCTCCCTCTGAGAAGCCACGGAGCACGTGCTTTCTCAGCAGCCGGCAGCAATCTCAATGTCGGCTCCCTGATATCAGCACAGTTTTACAACCCTAACCTGAAAACCAAGAGCTGGCCTGTCATGAAGCATCCCAACTGCAGCCGGTCTCAAGATTCACTGACCATCAACCTGGGTTATTCGGACAACTGATGTCGGCTTTTTGTCCACTTCCTCTCCTGGGAGAGTGCAACAAGGTTTTGTTTGAGCAAATGGTACTTTTAAATAGGGATTTCTTTCATGAGATTGTCTCATGCTCTTCAAATTACTATTTTCATTCTGACTTTTCTATCTAATTTTTCTGCATCTTTTCTAAGATGTCAAGAACCACCAGAATGACCCAGCAAAACACACGTGAGTTCTAATATGTCAGCTTGCATGCTCTGTTTATGCCCTCCTCCTTAGAAGAACTGCTCTTTCCCTAGAGCACAGAAAAAGCAAAATTAAGAGCAAAATCATAGGACTTCCCTGGTGGTGCAGTGGTTAAGAATCCGCGTGCCAATGCAGGGCACACGGGTTCAAGCCCTGGTCTGGTAAGATCCCACATGACACGGAGCAACTAAGCACGTGCGCCACAACTACTGAGCCTGTGCTCTAGAGCCCACGAGCCACAACTACTGAGCCCGTGTGCCACAACTGCTGAAGCCCACCACCTAGAGCCCGTGCTCCGCCACAAGAGAAGCCACCGCAATGAGAAGCCTGCGCACCACAACAAGGAGTAGCCCCTGCTCGCCGCAGCTAGAGAAAGCCCACGCGCAGCAACGAAGACCCAACGCAGCCAAAAATAAATTAATTAATTTTAAAAATAAAAGAACAAAATCTAGTGGGTCCTATACGTTGGTGGAGAAGTAGCTGTCTCATATTTTGATTTTCAGCATATCACAAAACACTATTTTCCAAAAAAAAAAAATTATTTCCCACACCTGCCAAGGGCCCATTTTCCCCTCATCCTTGGTTTGTAACTTCTACTTTTAGGGTCATAGTTGTTTTGTTTTGTTTTTTATAAATTTATTTATTTTATTTTATTTATTTATTTTTGGCTGTGTTGGGTCTTCGTTGCTGCGCGTGGGCTTTCTCTAGTTGCAGCGAGCAGGGGCTACTGTTCATTGCGATGCACAGGCTTCTCACTGCAGTGGCTTCTCTTGTTGCAGAGCACTGGCTCTAGGTGCACAGGCTTCAGTAGTTGTGGCACACGGGCTCTGGAGCGCAGGCTCAGTAGTTGTGGCGCACGGGCTTAGTTGCTCTGTGGCATGTGGGATCCTCCCAGACCAGGGCTCAAACCCGTGTCCCCTGCATTGGCAGGCGGATTCTTAACCACTGTGCCACCAGGGAAGCCCTAGGGTCATAGTTTTGACTAAGTCAGTAAGAGTGGGGACATACTCTCAAGAAGGCCCCCCGTGGCCTTTACTATAGGAGTGAACAGGCCCAGGGAACCGCCTTAGCCTTCTTACACAGGGTCAGAATTTACCAGGTAAATGCAGCATCACCCTGAAAATAGGAGCTTAGCAGTAAAAGCAGTACATTCAGGCTATGTGGAGGGAGGAAGTCCTGGAGGGCCCAGGTCAGCGGAGGGGAGAGCAGATTGTCAGCAGAGCAGAGGGCACTGTCAGGGACCTCACACTCTACAGGTAAGGAGAAGATTTATGGGATCTGAAGGCAAAATTTAAAGGTAACAGTCTATTACTGCACTTTTCATCTAGAATAAGCTATATAATACCAAGAAAGATTTTTTAATGAATTTATAAGTTTTTATGAAGCGATTACAATCCCTCAAAATTACATGAAAACAAGAAAAAGAATTCCAATTATCACAGTAATTCTTGTGACACACTGCAATTCTCTGTCCAAACGCATCTCAAAATCTGACATAAGACATAAGAGCCAGCTAGGTACTGTGTCAGCTATGTTACTTCACCTACTACTGTATTCCAAAGACCAAACATTAGATCTTTAAAAAAAAAATAGGATACATAATGGCAATAGAACAGACAGTCTCTTCAACAAATGGTGCTGGAACAACCCTACTCTCTCCACAAAAAGTAACTCAAAAGGGATCATAGACCTATGATCTAAAACGCAATACCATAAAACTCCTAGGAGATAACAGAGCCTAGATGACCTTGAGTAGGGAAATGACTTTTTAGATACAATACCAAAGGCACAATCCATGAAAGAAATACTTGGTAGGCTAGATTTCATTAAAATTTAAACCCTCTGCTCTATAAAAGACACTGTCAAGAGGATTAGAAGAAAAGCCACAGACTGGGAGAAAATACCTGAAAAGACAGATCTGAAAAAAGGACTGTCACCCAAAATACAAAACAATTCTTAAAACTCAACAATAAGAAAACAAACAACCTGATTTAAAAATGGACCAAAGACCTTAACAGACACCCAAAGAAGATATACGGATGGTAAATAAGCTATGAAAAGATGTTCCACATCATAGTCATCAGAGAAATTCAAATTAAAACAACAGTGAGATACCACTACACACTTATTACAATGGCCAAAATCTGGAATGCTGACAACACCAAATGCTGGCAAGGATGTGGAGCAACAAGAACTCTCAGACTTTGCTGGTAGGAATGCAAAATGGTAGAGTCACTTTGGAAGACAGTTTGATGAGGTTTTTTTTTTACAAAACTAAACATACTCCTACCATACAATCCAGCAATTGCACTCCTTGGTATTTACTCAAAGGAGGTGAAAATTTATGTCCACACAAAAACCTACATGTGGATTTTTATAGCAGCTTTATTCATAATTGCCAAAACTTGGAAGCAACCATGATGTCCTCCAGTAGGTCCAGACAATGGAATATTATTCATTACTAAAAAGAATTCATACAAATAGAACTACCATATGACCCAGCAATCCCACTACTGGGCATATACCCTGAGAAAACCATAGTTCAAAAAGAGTCATGTACCAAAATGTTCATTGCAGCTCTATTTACAATAGCCAGGACATGGAAGCAACTTAAGTGTCCATCATCGGATGAATGGATAAAGAAGATGTGGCACATATATACAATGGAATATTACTCAGCCATAAAAAGAAATGAAATGGAGGTATCTGTAATGAGGTGGATGGAGTTAGAGTCTGTCATGCAGAGTGAAGTAAGTCAGAAAGAGAAAAACAAATACAGTATGCTAACACATATATATGGAATCTAAGGAAAAAAAAAAAAAAGGCCATGAAGAACCTAGTGGCAAGATGGGAATAAAGACACAGACCTACTAGAGAATGGACTTGAGGATATGGGGAGGGGGAGGGGTGAGATGTGACAGGGTGAGAGAGTGTCATGGACATATATACACTACCAAATGTAAAATAGATAGCTAGTGGGAAGCAGCCGCATAGCACAGGGAGATCAGCTCGGTGCTTTGTGACCACCTAGAGGGGTGGGATGGGGAGGGTGGGAGGGAGGGAGATGCAAGAGGGAAGAGATATGGGAACATATGTATATGTGTAACTGATTCACTTTGTTATAAAGCAGAAACTAACACACCATTGTAAAGCAATTATACTTCAATAAAGATGTTTAAAAAAAAAAAAAAAGAATTCAGCTATCAAGCCATGAAGAGACATGGAGAGACCATAAATGCATATTGCTAAATGAAAGAAGCCAATCTGAAGAGGCAACATACTGAATGATTCCAACGATAAGATATTCTGGAAAAGGCAAAACTATGGAAGTAGTAAAAAGATTAGTGGGAGGGGAGGTGGGGAGTGAAGAAAACAGAGCATTTTTATGGCAGTGAAAATACCCTTATGACATTCTAATGATGACTATGTGTCATTATACATTTGTCCAAACCCGTAGCATGTACAACACGAAGGGTGAACCCTAATGTAAGCTGTGGACTTTAGGTGATTATTGAAGTGTCAGTGTAGGTTCATTGATTTTAACAAATGTACCCCTCTAGTGAGTGATACTGATAATGGAGGAGGCTGTCGTGTGGGGGGGGGCGGGGGGGGCGCCAAGGGGTATATGGAAAATCTCTGTACTTTCCTCTCAATTTTGCTATGAATCTAAAACTGCTCTTAAAAATGAAGTATTAAAAAAATAATGGGGAAGCTTCAAATTTTTAACAAATAGTTAAAAACAAAACAGTTGGGCTTCCCTGGTGGCGCAGTTGTTAAGAATCCACCTGCCAATGCAGGGAACATGGGTTCGAGCCCTGGTCCAGGAAGATCGCACATGCCACGGAGCAACGAAGCCCGTGTGCCACAACTACTGAGCCTGCGCTCTAGAGCTCGCGAGCCACAACTACTGAACCCCGCGTGCCTAGAGCCCGTGCTCCGCAACAAGAGAAGCCACCGCAATGAGAAGCCCGTGCACCGCAACGAAGAGCAGCCCCTGCTCACCACAACTAGAGAAAGCCTGTGTGCAGCAACAAAGACCCACTGCAGACAAAAATAAATAAATTAAATTAATTAATTAATTTTAAAAAAAACAGTTACTAAGAAAAAACAGTAAACGCCAAAAAAGCAGGGAAAATGGTTTACCTACTCTGATAAACTATTAATTTCCCAAATAACTACAACTTGCAGAGGCCAAAAGAGCTGCTGGAAAAACACTGACATCCAATATTTTCCTTAGCATCGTAAGTGTCTTCATAAACCCAACCTTCCTCTGCATATTAAATGTCTAACCACAAGATTCCTAAATGATGATGATGATGTCATTTCATTCCACAGAGTTCATTTTCTTAGAGGCAGAAATATAAATATTCAGTTTCTCAGCTTTGAATAATCCATCTTTTTAATGTGAATTTTTGGTTTCAAATATCACTGAGATTTTGTGATTTGATTGGCATTTATATCCCCTTCCCCAAACCTCTTCACCCCACTCTCTAACCCGAATTGTTTATTTCAACATTTCAACTGGACAGTTCTCATTCCATAGTCATGCAAATTATACTGGAAAAAAAAAACTGACTAAAGCTGATAGACTGAATAAACAAAATTGCTTCTTAATAAAAAATGTTTTAAACTCACGTATTTGATTTGTCACTGCCTCCTCCCCTTCACCCCTGCCTATTTGATGAACAAGTACCTTCAAAGCTGTTTCCTTAAATACATGAATGGAAAAATCGAGAGGGTGAATACAGATTTAGATCATGTCATGCTGGATTTATAATTAATTCCACCACGATGTATATAAAACCAGGAGGAAAATGTGTTTATTTTTCCATATGACATTAAGTGAGTGATTGAGAATATCACTAAGTTATTTGCCGCAATCAAACACAGAATTGGGAGGAGGGGGCGATCCTGAATACAAAGACTAAGTATTCATCCCATCCATCACACGACACTGCAATCAAAAACAGCTTCAGGGTTCAAATATGAATAAGCAACCCCATACTACGCCAAGCAAATAAGGCAGTGGCCATCCTCTACATCTGAAACGCTTCATTTCTCATAAAGACTATTTGTGGTGACTCACTGAGTCATATTCAGACCTATAAGTTTAACTTGCTAGCGAACCATCTCAAAGTGTTTCCAGAATTTTTTTACTAAAAAAGGCCCTAGACATCAAAGATTAAAAGATAAGAAACATAATTCACTTCCATAACCTTTCTCCACGCAAACACCTTCCATCACAGACATTCACTCTCAGCCTACCTCATTCATACCTTGCCCCAGATGTGAAAGCAACCTATTAACAAGATCCAACCAGAATTAAGCATAACAAATAAGGCAGTTTACAGCGTGACCTCTCAGGATCTACACCTCATGGTCGTCACACCCTTGTATATGCCCTTCCCCTTGAATATGAGCTGGACCTAGTGACTGGCTTCTAATACATAAAACATATACTAACAGCCATAAAAGGGGAAATCAACAGTAACACAATCATAGTAGGGGACTTTAACACCCCACTTTCACCAATGGACAGATCATCCAAAATGAAAATAAATAAGGAAACACAAGCTTCAAATGATACATTAAACAAGATGGACTTAACTGATATTTATAGGACATTCCATCCAAAAACAACAGAATACCCTTTCTTCTCAAGTGCTCATGGAACATTCTCCAGGATAGATCATATCTTGGGTCACAAATCAAGCCTTGGTAAATTTAAGAAAATTAAAATCGTATCAAGCATCTTTTCTGACCACAACACTATGAGACTAGATATCAATTACAGGAAAAAATCTGTAAAAAATACAAACACATGGAGGCTAAACAATACACTACTTAATAACCAAGAGATCACTGAAGAAATCAAAGAGGAAATCAAAAACACCTAGAAACAAATGACAATGAAAACACAACGACCCAAAACCTATGGGATGCAGCAAAAGCAGTTCTAAGAGGGAAGTTTATAGCAATACAATCCTACCTTAAGAAACAAGAAACATCTCAAATAAACAACCTAACCTTACACCTAAAGCAATTAGAGAAAGAAGAACAAAAAAACCTCAAAGTTAGCAGAAGGAAAGAAATCATAAAGATCAGATCAGAAATAAATGAAAAAGAAATGAAGAAAACGATAGCAAACATCAATAAAACTAAAGGCTGGTTCTTTGAGAAGATAAACAAAATTGATAAACCATTAGCCAGACTCATCAAGAAAAAAAGGGAGAAGACTCAAATCAATACAGTTAGAAATGAAAAAGGAGAGGTAACAACTGACACTGCAGAAATACAAAGGATCATGAGAGATTACTACAAGCAACTAGTGGAGAAAAGGGAACCCTCTTGCACTGTTGGTGGGAATGTAAATTGATATAGCCACTATGGAGAACAGTGTGGAGGTTCCTTAAAAAACTAAAAATAGAACTACCATATGACCCAGCAATCCCATTACTGGGCATATACCCTGAGAAAACCATAATTCAAAAAGAGTCATGTACCACAATGTTCACTGCAGCTCTATTTACAATAGCCAGGACTTGGAAGCAACCTAAGTGTCCATCAGCAGATGAATGGATAAATATGTGGCACGTATATACAATGGAATATTACTCAGCCATAAAAAGAAACGAAATTGAGTTATTTGTAGTGAGGTGGATGGACCTAGACTCTGTCATACAGAGTGAAGTAAGTCAGAAAGAGAAAAACAAATACCGTATGCTAACACATATATATGGAATCTAAAAAAAAAAACAACAAAATGGTCATGAAGAACCTAGGGGCAAGACTGGAATAAAGACGCAGGCCTACTAGAGAATGGACTTGAGGACATGGGGAGGGGGAAGGGTATGCTGGGACAAAGTGAGAGGGTGGTAGTGTATATATGGACATATATACACTACCAAATGTAAAATAGATCGCTAGTGGGAAGCAGTCGCATAGCACAGGGAGATCAGCTCAGTGCTTTGTGACCAGCTAGAAGGGTGGGATAGGGAGGGTGGGAGGGAGGGAGACACAAGAGGGAAGAGATATGGGGCTATATGTATATGTATAACTGATTCACTTTGTTATAAAGCAGAAACTAACACACCATTGTAAAGCAATTATACTCCTATAAAAATGTTAAAAAAAAAAACCCAACACAGCCAAAATAAATAAATAAATAAATTTATAAATAAATAAATAAATAAAATGTGGGTGGGAGGGAGACGCAAGAGGGAGGAGATATGGGGATATATGTACAGCCGATTCACTTTGTTATAAAGCAGAAACTAACACACCATTGTAAAGCAATTATACTCCAATAAAGATGTTAAAAAAAAAATCACAAAAATGATGGAATGTCACCTCTGATATTAGGCTACAGATCTGTAATGTAATCTCTTCTGACTTGCTCATTCTCTTTTACTCTCTTGTTCACTCTGAGGGACGCCAGCCACCACGTTGTACAATGGAGAGGCCCACATAGCAAAGAACAACAGCCAGCAGAAAAACTGAGGCTCTCAGTCCAACAATCTATGATGAATGAAATCCTACCAACAACCACATGAATGAACTTGAAAGTGCATGCTCTCCCTACTCAATCGAGCCTTCAGATGAGACTAAAGCCCCAGCTGAGAGTTTGAATGCCACAATGATGTGACTCTGAGCCAGCTAAGCTGCACCCAGATTCCTGACTCAAAGAAACTGTGAGGTAATACACGTTGGCTGTTTGAAGCAACTAATTTGTTATGCATCACTGGATAATCAATACAGTTAGTATTTAGCTTGCTTTAAATATGATGTCTCTAAAAAGAAACGAAATTGAGTTATTTGTAGTGAGGTGGATGGACCTAGACTCTGTCATACAGAGTGAAGTAAGTCAGAAAGAGAAAAACAAATACCGTATGCTAACACATATACATGGAATTTTTAAAAAAATGGTTCTGCAGAACCTAGGGGCAGGAAAGGAATAAAGACGCAGACGTAGAGAATGGACTTGAGGACACGGGGAGGGGGAAGGGTGAGCTGGGACAAAGTGAGAGAGTGGCATGGACATATATACACTACCAAATGTAAAACAGATAGCTAGTGGGAAGCAGCCGCATAGCACAGGGAGATCAGCTCGGTGCTCTGTGACCACCTAGAGGGGTGGGATAGGGAGGGTGGGAGGGAGATGCAAGAGGGAGGAGATATGGGGATATATGTATATGTATAGCTGATTCACTTTGTTATACAGCAGAAACTAACACACCATTGTAAAACAATTATACTCCAATAAAGATGTTAAAAGAATAAAATAAAATAAAATTTAAAAAAAATGATGTCTCATAAGTGAGACTAAAAACATAATCATTCTCCTCAAATTTGGCAGCTACATAAGTCTGTCATGTGACTAGGCTTTAACCTGGGAGAAATGGTATCATGGATAATAAGAAAGGTGTAGTCAGTACCCTGGAAGGAGGTGGAGCGCCAGGGAAGAGAAATTATAGCTCCAGTATTTCCCTCTCTGAAGAATTTTAGTTGCCTTCTTCAGAGCCTGATACTCACTTTCAGAGCATCGCCTTCGTTGCCTTCCACCACTTCCAGAATTAGTGCAGCCAGGATGTTAAAGCCTTGGCAATACCCGACATTCTTGTTCCATCGAGCGTAGGCCAGCAGAACCCGCTTCAACACAACCCTGTCCTGCTCAGCCTCCTGGCCACAGTAAGAACTGCAGCCTGTGCGGTGAAGATCCTAAAATGAGAGGGAAACAACGTTTTTTAAAATACCTCCTTAAGCTCTCTAAAAAAAAAAAACTTTAGCTTTTTCTCTGCCTCAGCATTAAGTAGAGTCAGAGTTATCAACATGGATTTTAGTTTTCAAAAATGTATATGCAACTTAAACACATGGACCAAAACTTTTTTTTTTTTTTTTTTTTTTATATGCTGAGGCATTTTCAAGAGGAATTTCAGTCTGGCAAACTTTCTACCACAAGTATTTCCAGAGTTAACATTAAAAGGGACTCAGAATTAATATTGCATTATAATTCCAAATAAATTGACAGTTTATTTTAATCATACATCTCAAATAACAAGTCATTTTAACACATGTATGATAGATGATAACATTATTTCTTTCTACAAAAAATTATATAATATTTAGCTATCAAAACTCCAAATAGTATTAAGGAGCAAAATGAAAAGAATAAAAAAATATAGGGGCTTCCCTGGTGGTGCAGTCATTGAGAATCTGCCTGCCAATGCAGGGGACACGGGTTCGAGCCCTGGTCTGGGAAGATCCCACATGCCACGGAGCGACTAGGCCTGTGTGCCACAATTACTGAGCCTGTGCGTCTGGAGCCTATGCTCCGCAGCAAGAGAGGCCTTGATAGTGAGAGGCCCGCGCACCGTGATGAAGAGTGGTCCCCACTTGCCGCAACTAGAGAAAGCCCTCGCACAGAAACGAAGACCCAACACAGCCATAAATTAATTAATTAATTAATTATTTTAAAAATGTAACCGGTACTGTAAAGAGACAGAAAAATCATTCTCTCCAAGCTGTTTTATAAATTTGTATAAAAGAGGCAGAAACATTTACTGTGCTTTAATATTTAATGAGGGCAGGGGCTTCCCTGGTGGCGCAGTGGTTGAGAATCTGCCTGCCAATGCAGGGGACACGGGTTCGAGCCCTGGTCTGGGAAGATCCCACATGCCATGGAGCAACTAGGCCCGTGAGCCACAACTACTGAGCCTGCGTGTCTGGAGCCTGTGCTCCGCAACAAGAGAGGCCGTGATAGTGAGAGGCCTGCGCACTGCGATGAAGAGTGGCCCCCACTTGCCGCAATTAGAGAAAGCCCTCGCACAGAAACAAAGACCCAACACAGCCATAAATAAATAAATAAATAAATAAAATTCTTCATTTAAAAAAAAAAAATTTAATGAGGGCAATATCTATAATTTAATTTAATTTAACCAAACAGAGACTATGATTTTCAGGAGCTGAAGTCATTTTACTGACATATCATTCATTTTAATGAGAAAAAAAAATTCTCTTAATAACATGATTGTTACAAAATGTGCATTGCCTTAATTCACAACTTAAATAGAAAGAAAATATTTCAAATATGGAATACTTCATCTCTGGGAAACATATACCTAAATTCCAAATACACAGCTCAAATGTGGATAATGCAAAGGCTTTTCAAGCATACAATATAAAAGTTCCTTTTTTATATTATATGCTTGAAACAGACCAAGTTAGATGAGAAAATAGCTCCTTTTAGTTAGTACCTCCTCCTGAAAAAAATATCTTCAAATCTGCCAAAACATTAGCCAACTTCTGGTGACCGAAATTTAGATGAAACAACTTTCCTTTTAAAACCTCAGTTTAGCATCACACGTAATGTACTCATATAAAATAAAAAGCATGTGCTAGAGGCTTATGTAAGAGAATAATAATGGGATTAAATCAAATCAGCATCCTTGGCTTTCGGTGCCAGGCTCTAATCAACTGTAATAATCCAGGTAGGTGAACCACAGCTGGCTTGAGCATTTGACCATCTGGTTTAAAGTAAACCCATCAGTCAATGTAACTATCTTCATAAAATGACAGTTAAGAAATTATCAAAATCCTAATAAGTGCCCAATTATTCTAATATGAAATAGATTTAACTTTAAATTTCTCAGTGACTTTTACATTAAAATCCAGTTAAAAGCACTGACCCATGCTAAAGAAAAAAGGAATTTCAATTTCCTATCATGTGAGCAAAATAAATAAGTTGAATACGAATGGAAACATTTTCCTCTTACTAGCAACACACAAATTTATGAGGACAAGGCATTATCAAGTTCCCCATTAAAAAGCTGTTAACTAATGAAATTAGGAAGCAGGAAATACACGGACATTCAATCCATAAGGCTTGATCTTCTGTCCAGGAAATATCTGGCTCTTAGAATCTTTCTTCTAAGTTAGGACAATAAGCCAAACTTAGGGGCATTACCTTGACTATCTGAATTCCCATCGAGTCATCATCAGGATTACTCCTCTCATTGAAAGTGAAGCGCATGGTTTTGTCCCAATCAATGGCTATACTGTGCAAATAATGGTCTGCCAAGGTCAACCAAACCTAAAGTATTAATAAAAAAGAATGCTAAAGTAAAATACATAATTTCATCTTTCTTTATCAGGAAATAATGACTGCATCCAATAAGAAAATGAGAGCTGTTACTAGAACAGATATAGCCTACATGTAGAAATCTCTAAGAATCTCACTGAAAAGTTTGCTGTACTAAACTGTACCAATTAGGGGCTTTCATTTATTCTTTCAATTAATATTTGTTGAGTTCCTACTATGTACCAAGCAATGATCCAGCCATTAGGGATATTGTTAAGAAAACAAAAACGTTTCAAATTTTATTTCAGTTCATTGGAATAGCTAAATTAGCTTATGAGCTTGTTACACTTGGCTCTGGATGGCGCTCTATGCTTGGGCAAGAGCTCCCTGGTCATCCGTGGAGAATGGGCCTGTTTTTACCATAAAGTGGCCTCTGCCTTTAAATCATCCCTCTCTCACACACAAAAAAAACTGGCAGATGGGTTCCTATAATGAATAACTTTTTTAAAGGAATCACTGGATATTTTTACTCCTTTCATTACCTTATCTGGAAAAGCTGTTTCATAATGCCATTTCTAATGTGCATTTTGAGGAACCAAAATGTTCAAATTCTGGGAGTATTAAGACCTGGTTTATAATACAAATGAACTTATTTACAAAACAGAAAGAGACTCACAGACTTCGAAAACAAACTTACGGTTACCAAAGGGGAAATGTGGGGTGGGGAGATAAATTAGGAGTTTGGGATTAACATATACACACTACCATATATAAAATAGATAATCAATAAGGACCTACTGTATAGCACAAGGAACTCTACTCAATATTCTGTGGTGACCTATATGGGAAGAGGATCTGAAATGGAATGGCTATATGTATATGTATAACTGAATCACTTTGCTGTACACCTGAAGCTAACACAGCATTGTAAACTAACTATACCCCAATATATAATAAAAATTAAATTTAAAAAAAGGAATGGGAATTGTGGTTGCCAAAAAGGAAGGGGGTGGGGGAAGGATAGATTAGGAGTTTGGGATTAGTAGATGCAAGCTATTATATATAGAATGGATAAACAACAAGGTCCTACTGTATAGCACGGAACTATATTCAATATTCTGTGATAAAGCATAATGGAAAACAATATGAAAAAGAATGTATATCTATGTATAACTGAATCCCTCTGCTGTACAGCAGAAATTAACACAACATTGTAAATCAACTATACTTCAATAAATTTTTTTTAAAAAGACTACGTTTATGAATTAATAAGATGGCAATTCAAGTTTTGGTATTTGAACATAATTTAGCAGGAATAACACTGATCAATATCTCCAGCCATACTTCTCTCTTAAGCATCAGGATCATATGTCAAAATGCTCACTTGAGGGAGGGAGATGCAAGAGGGAAGAGATATGGGAACATATGTATATGTATAACTGATTCACTTTGTTATAAAGCAGAAACTAACACACCATTGTAAAGCAATTATACTCCAATAAAGATGTTAAAAAAAAAATGCTCACTTGACATCTTCAACTTAGACATCTAATAGGCATCTCAACCTTAACATATCCAAAACCAACTGTCTAATCCACCGCCACCCCAACTATACAGACATACACACAAACACACACACCTGCTTGTCCCCTCTCTGGAAAAATAGTAACTCTACCCTTCCAGTAGCTCAGGTCAATCTTGAAGTCATTGATATCCCTCTTACACTTTTTATTCAATCCAGTAGGAATTCAAGTCAACTCAGCCTTCAAAATATATCTAGAATCTGACCCCTTCTCTCCATCTCCACTACCACAACCCTGATCCACCTCTTGCCTGAATTATCTCAAGTCTCCTACTGGTCTCCCCGCTGCTGCCCTTGTCCTTCATATTCTCAAGTTAGTAGCCAGAGTGGTCCATTTAAAATATAAGTCATATCATGTTATTCTCCTCCTCAAAACTTCCCAATGCTTCTCATCTCACACTGGGCAAAAGTCCTACTATGACCTGTAAGGTCCTATATGATCTGCCATTCCCCTAGGGTCATCACATTACCTCTATGACCCTCCCCCCATTGCTTTCCCTTTTATTCACTGTACTTCAGCCACCCTGGCCTCTTGCTTTTGCTTGCATACTCCTCAGTGATGCTCTCACCTGAGGGTGTTTCCTGTTTGGAGTACTCTCCCACCAGGTAGCTACGTGGCCAATGGCTCACCTCTTTAAGGGCCCTATTCAAATGTCACCTTGCCATTTAAAACGCTACCTCCTTACCTCCATTCCCCTCTCTCCTTATTCCTTTCTCTGCTTTATTTTTATGCATGGCACTTAGCATCATCTGAAATACTTTATATTATATGCATTGTAAACTCCATGAGGACAAAAATTTTGGCCTGCTGTTTTTTCTTTTCCACTGCTGTATCCCCAGTACCTGGCAGAACAGTACCTGGCATAAAATAGATAATCATTAAATACTTACTGAATTAATGAATAATGAAGAGAGACAGATTTCAAATTACTAAATCTAGAATATCTTTTTTGACATTCCAGACACTTTAAAGAGGGACAAAGTGATGGTCCTTTTGTATTTTAGCCACACACATCCTCCTCACCTTTCTTCTCCATTCCTTTGGTATTCCTGTTGATAGTCTGGCAACTGCTTTGAGCGCATCATACCACTAGAAACAAAGAAGAAACGCTGTCAAAGTGATAATATTGACCTGGTTAAGCACTTTTCAACTTTTCCCCTTCTTGACGTTCATAGAGCATGATAAAATTTATACAGAACACTGGGGTAAACATTCAGAGCTTCCTTCAGCCAGATATGACTGGTCTAAGGGCTGTGACTGCCCCAAGGTCCCCCACTTAGGTACCCTTAACACACCCGTGATCCAACTGCAGAACACACACACAAAGGCTGCGAACTCTGAAATCAAAACATGTATTACAGATTCAGAATAACAGCATTTGGTTTTTAAATTTTTTTTCACACTTGAACCATTAAAAGAAAGTGCAAAATTTTTCACTGCAAGTATAAATCCAAGTCACTTATAGCTTCACAAGTTATTTTATCTATAATTTTTAAAACTGACTCATCTTCTTAGGCATATCCAAGCACATGTTAATTTTCCCACTTTGAGAATATACCTCAGTGTACCCCATAGGTACCCCAAAATAAAGGTATTTTCAAAACCAAAAATAAAATTACCTGCTGAAAACCATTTTGACCTAAAGATGGCTCAAGAGTGAACTTCAACTTTGTGTCAACTCCTAAAAGAAAAATACATAAATAACTGTTATTTGGGGAAAAAATACGTTACATCAAAAATAAAAGTAGGGCTTCCCTGGTGGCACAGTGGTTGAGAGTCCGCCTGCCAGTGCAGGGGACAGGGGTTCGAGCCCTGGTCTGGGAAGATCCCACATGCCGCGGAGCGACTGGGCCCGTGAGCCACAACTGCTGAGCCTGTGCGTCTGGAGCCTGTGCTCCGCAACAAGAGAGGCCGCGATGGTGAGAGGCCCGCGCACCGCGATGAAGAGTGGCCCCCGCTTGCCGCAACTGGAGAAAGCCCTCGCACAGAAACGAAGACCCAACACACCCAAAAATAAATAAAGAAATAAATTTTTTAAAAAAAGAATCTTAACTTTAAAAAAAAATAAAATAAAATAAAAGTAAAAATTAACCTGATTCTACTGAGTCATCATAAAATTTTTAAAACATTTATTTTTACTAAATCGTAGTCAATTTTGTTAAAAGAAAAAGAATACTGATTATTAAGATAGAAAAATGTCCTATGGTAATAGAATGAAGCTTATCACATAGAATGATGGTTCCACCGCTGTCTGGAGTAGTGCAAAAACAAAAAAATGACACCACAGGCTTGGCGTCATGCACACTTTAATTCACCTTTGGTTCCTAGAGTCAAACAAATTATTTAACCTGTCTCAGTCTCAATTCTTTATCCTTAAAATGAGGATAACATCTATCTCAGTTAGTTGTTGCAATAATTAACTGTAAATCACTTAGCACAGTATAATTAATATTTATGAAACTTAGGGAGAGAATTCTCTACTTACAGAATTTGTTTTCTAGGACACTTGCATGGACTAAGTCTATTAAGGAAATGTCAGTGAAATATCAAAAGTTATAAAAATAATGTCACTGCCTTCCCACTTGTGGAATAATCCACTTTAACAAGACTATTTAGCGATTTTCATGTATTTTTAAATTCTGTCATGATAGACTTATTCATTAAAGATAAGTTTATACGTTTAATTATAGACTCCAAGCTAAAAATATAACTGAACTCTAATTCCAAGTTATCTACAACTTTAGATAAACTTCTTTGACTCAAATCCCAAATCTATGGAATAGAAGTAAATAAATAGGAGAATATATAAAGATTATACGCTATATTCACATTGGGCTTTTTTATTATTGAGGTGAAATTCCATGACAATTTTTTTTAACATCTTTATTGGAGTATAATTGCTTTACAATGGTGTGTTAGTTTCTGCTTCATAACAAAGTGAATCAGCTATACATATACATATATCCTCATATCTCTTCCCTCTTGCGTCTCCCTCCCTATCCCACCCCTCTAGGTGGTCACAAAGCACCAAGCTGATCTCCCTGTGCTATGCGGGTGTCTTTTAAAAAACATATATGGAGTCAAGAAGCTGAAAAGAGATGTGTCTGACTTGCCCAAGCCCGTGACAGTATGAAGATGTCCTTCTTGGAGTCCTAGAAGAATACTGTGTATACATGAGTTGGGTCCTAGATTTCTAAAGTCAAGCTGTGTGTGATACAGAATGCCAGGCATCCAATCAATGCCCTGATAATTCTCTTCAGAGCTTCAGGGCCAAAACCATACTCTGCCTAGATAGATAAGATTTTCTTCTTCGAAGGTACATTAAGTACCCCGACGGATTCCCAATTCTCTGTGATGGTTTAAATTAAGTCCTGCCTCAGTGCAGCGCAATGATACAAAGACCAAAAGAGTGCCTCCAGCTGGCGCGCATGATTTAAGACACGATAAAACGGACCTCTTTGTGAGGTTGCTGTCCAGACACAGGGTGCTGAATGGAGGAGCGTATAGTCATGACGTTTGCTTTATTATAACAAAGACCAGGAAATTCGGTCCCACGCTCCTATTTCAACCGACCTAAAAGCCTCGGATTCCTCGCATGTATGACCGAATATGCTCCCTTGACTTTTTCGGAAGTACCTGCTGGGCACGATGCCGATCGCCTTGCCGAGCTGAAACCTGGCTGGGGTTCTGTCAAAATCACAACTATTTTCTATCAAAAATGAGTCACAGGATTTAACTGGAATTGATCATTCGCTGCCTGCAGGCAAAAGCTGAAATCAGGTCATTTCCACCTCTTTTCTTCTAATTGAATAAGGGAGGGGAGAAGGTTTATGTTTCATCTGGTAATCACTGGCTGTTCCGGATTCAGAAATACAAAACACTTTTAACGTGGGAAGGAGGTTTCTTTTTTTAAGGCTAAAGGAAGACGGTGAATAACTACTACAGTCTCTGCAACTAGACACTTCCTTGGGGAGAAAAACAAAGAAACCACGAGGTTCGGAAAGGCAGCGACGTGTTCCACCCTTTGGGGCTCAGTGCCTCGACAGATTCTCCCCTGCAGCCTCAGGACAGCAGGTCCCCAAAGGCGTTGGGAGGCGGGATGGGGCGGGGTTGGGGGAGGACAAACCCACCTGGAAGCCAGCTGGTGCCACTCCGGGGACAAGTGTGTGCTACGCACGGGTACGAGTACAGCCGGCTCCCTCTGCGGCCACCCCTAGCCAGAAAACCTTATGCCCAGGGGCCCGCGCGCCAGGGCCGGGCTCATAAAACCCTGCGGAGGGACGCCGGGTGGTGGAGCAGGCGCGGAGTTATGCAGCCTGGAGAAGCAGGTATGTGTAAACACAGGCTGACCGCAGAAAGGGCCTAGCCTAGCACAGCCAGGCGAACTCTGAGTCTACCTATAGAAAGAACCTCTACTTTGCAGGAGTGTTTCCTGCCCGCTCTCCACCCGGACACACAAATTAGAGGCTCCAGGTGAGACGATCCCGGCACCCACGAAGCAGGGACCCTCAAGAAAATGCACCCGATTTTTTCCTTCGCGGTCACTGCCTCCTCCTCTGACGCCAAGCATCAGACCTGTGCCTTTCTCCGCCTCACACACCTCTTTCAAGGTGTGGCTTCTTGTGGGTCCGAAGCACAACTGGTTGCTCGGCCTCTGATAGCCCGGGTAGCCGCCAACACTTTCCCACCACTCGGAGAAGACCGAGCGCATCGCTCGCCAGCAGCTCCCGGCACAAGCAGGGCTGGACCGCACGCAGGCCGTGGGATGGGGGCGCGCGGGCAGCCGGCGGCAGCAGCCGGTCCTCCGCGCCGTGGGAGGCCGCTACCCCCGCCCAGGCCTCGGTCCGCGCTCTTCCCTCCCAGGCCGACCCAGCCCCGCCTGCGCCCAGCCGCAGTACCCAGCACCTGGCGGCCGGCGGGTGTTCCCCGGCCTACGCGGAGTTCGGCTGAGGCAGAGGCACCAGCTCCGGGGTCGCCAAGCTACTTTCCAGTGCCCCATCTGCCGCCCCGGGTCCTCACCCGGCTCCAGGGTGCAGAGCAGCCGGGGCGCGGTCCGGGAAATGCAGCTGCGCTTCTTGAGCACATTGCTCAGGATGGTGCCCACGCCGCCGCCGCCGCCGCCGCTGCCGCCGCCGCCGCCGCCGCCCTGCCGCTTCAGGCATCTCCCTCCGCGCCTAAGGGAGCCGGTCAGCTTGTCCTGCCGCATCCGAGAGCGCCCTGGGCTCCCGTGCGGCCGCCGTCCGCCTGGGTCCTCGCTGTCCCGCCAGCGGAGCGGCTTCGCGCGCGTGGGGCTCGGCCAGACCGGTTAGTCGAGGGTCTCTCGAAAGCAGCAAGAGTGCTCGGCGGTCAAGGGATCCTGCGGAGCACCGCGGGAGCCGCCAAGCGCAGGGCGGCCGGCAGGGATCTGCAGTGCGGAGCCTGCAAGGCTGAGGCAGGAGAGGACTTGGGGCGGGGAGGAGGGCGGGAGCGAGCGAGCGCGCGGAGACGGAGGCAACGCTCCCGCCCCCAATCCCGGCATCACCGTGCGCAGGCGGGGCTGCCTTAGCTCCCGAGCGCCCCGCCAGCTCGCGGCACCTGCGCTGGGGAGCCGCAGAGACCCGGAGCCCGGGAGCGGCGGCTGAGCAACTACGCCCGGGGACCAGAAGCAGTGACAGAGATTTCCGTGCTTCTCCCAAGATCTGGGAGGTGCAGGAGGGAGCACCAAAGGGAGCGAGTCTCAGGTCCAGAACGCCAGCGAGATGCAATTGCCCACCTCATCGGAGCAGCCTTGCAAGAGTCGGTCAACAGACCGCAGGAAGAATCTAGCAGCGCGGCGGGAACGTTGGTGGAAGGTGAAGCACCAGCTTCATCCCAAATTGTGTTAAACTCTTTTTCTTGGCATCTTAGAGAGGCATAGGAAGCACGTTAAAATTATTATTATATATTACTATTAATATATACTTTGTATATTAAATCTATAATTATTATTATAATAATGGTTGTTTCTTTTGGAAGAGTAGACTTCAAGATAAAAGTGTTCCATTAAAAGCAGGGTTTTTTTTTTTTAAGTGCCTCCCCCGTCTCTCCAGCCAGAGACTTCAGTAGGCAGAACGGTTAGTGATAATTACTTTTTTTTTTTTAATCATTCTTAAACTACGACATTACGACATTCACCAATGGATATTAATCATAAAGATGAATAAGTCATAAGAAAGGAAAGGATGTGGAGGGAAATACAAAGATATTTTTATATGCTTATATTTAGAGAAGGAACACCAGATGGATTAAAAAAAAACTAAAAAGTTGGGCTTCCCTGGTGGCGCAGTGGTTGAGAATCTGCCTGCCAGTGCAGGGGACAGGGGTTCGAGCCCTGGTCTGGGAAGATCCCACATGCCGCGGAGCGACTGGGCCTGTGAGCCACAACTGCTGAGCCTGCGCGACTGGAGCCTGTGCTCCGCAACGAGGCCACGATAGTGAGAGGCCCACGCACCGCGATGAAGAGTGGCCCCCGCTTGCCGCAACTAGAGAAAGCCCTCGCACAGAAACGAAGACCCAACACAGCCAAAAATATATAACTAAATAAATAAGTTTATTAAAAAAAAAAAAAAAAAACTAAAAAGTATTTATGTGGAAGGTAACAGTGTAGAAGAGAGAGGAATAGAAAACAGATTTCTCTAGATGTGCCTTATGTAGTTTTGACTCTGGAATAACATCTTATATTAATAATATTAATAAATCAAGCAAAAAGAAAACCCTAAAATTTGAAAATGAATGGAAACAAATGAACCTAACTAGAAATCCTGTTGATGGCATAAGAACACAGAAAAAATGAGTAAGTTGTTTTAGAGTGTAGTGTTACGCCTGGATATCAATGGTGGTATAGACTCCAAGGGCAAAAAGAGCTGCAAAGAAATCTTAAATGTCATTCAGTAGCATTACTGTTATTAATAATATTGGTGTTATTTCTTAATTCTTATGTACACTATAGGATATCCTAAATAAATAATTATGTTAACATCATAATCCGTCTGCTAATTTGGGGTGATTTTAAATGTTTCACTAAGTAATGTTGTGATGGATATCTTTGTTGACTAAACTTTACTAGATTTTTGAACACCTAAAATGAATTTCCACAGTGGGATTATTGGATCTAAAGGCATAATCATCTATATGACATACATTGCTAAATTAAATCTTAAAGGATTGTACCAGTTTAGTCTCTGATTGACACCATTTCATCCTCCATTTTCAACAGCTCTCAGTATTATCATTTAAACACTTGCTGCTTTCATAAAGAGAACTGTCATTTTGTTGTTTTTATTGGCATTTTTTATTAGTAGTACAGTTGAACTTTTTTTGGTATGTTAACTAAGCAGTTATATGATATTTTCTGTGAATTTCTTACTCAAATATTAAAGTCTACATGTTTTCTTCATGAAAAAATAAATATGTTAATGTCAAAAGAAATCAAGATGTTTTCAGTGTAACAGAAAATACAAGTGTGCAACCAAAGAAATTGTTTTTTTAATCCTGCAATAGTATATTTTAAATGGAAATAATAGCATGAACTCATCTTTTTTCTTTTCAAAAATACATATAAAGCCACTGAATAGGTTTAGAACTAAGGACAACCCAGAAGCAGTGAACACCCCCAGCACTCAGGATGTCGTCTCTAAAAACCATTCCCGGGCTTCCCTGGTGGCGCAGTGGTTGAGAATCTGCCTGCCAATGCAGGGGACAGGGGTTCGAGCCCTGGTCTGGGAAGATCCCACATGACGCGGAGCAACTGGGCCCGTGCGCCACAACTACTGAGCCTGCGCGTCTGGAGCCTGTGCTCCGCAACAAGAGAGGCCGCGATAGTGAGAGGCCCGTGTACCACAATGAAGAGTGGCCCCCGCTTGCCACAACTAGAGAAAGCCCTCACACAGAAACGCAGACCCAACACAGCCAAAAATTAATTAATTAATTAATTAATTAAAAAAAAAAAAAAAAAACCATTCCCCCCTAAAAGGAACCAGGGCTCCTTTGAGGTGCAACTGATTCCAAATCTGGGAAAAAGTACTAGATGAGCCTGAAATATCTTGATGAATTCAGGAAGGAAGGAAGTGCTCCAAGACTAATGGGGTCATGTCAAAAAGACATGAGAGCCACACAAATAGGATACTATTGGCCAAAGATGGAACACTTTGAGCATCAAAAACAATGACTGCTAATCGACAGATGAATGGATAAAGAAGATGTGACATATATACAATGGAATACTATTCACCCATAAAAAAGAATGAAATTTTTGCCATTTGCAGCAACATGGATGGACCTACAGATTATCATACTAAGTGAAGTCAGTCAGAAAGAGAAAGACAAATACCATATGATATCACTTATATGCGGAACCTAAAACATGACACAAATGAACTTATGAACTTATTTATGAAACAGAAACAGACTCACAGACATAGAAAGTAAACTTATGGTTACCAAAGGGAAAAGGAGGTGGGGGAGGGATAAATTAGGAGTTTGGGATCAGCAGATACAAACTATTATATATAAAACAGATAATAAGGTCCTACTGTATAGCACAGGGAACTATAATCAATATCCTGTAATAAACCATAATAGAAAAGAATATGTATATATATATATAACTGAATTACTTTGCTGTACACCAGAAACTAATACAACATTGTAAATCAACTATACTTACATATAAATAAATAAATAAATTTTTAAAAAACAATGGCTGCTATTGATTGAAAGTATTAACTTTTTAAAAAATGCATTTCTAATGATATTCTGAAAGAACTAAAAAAGAAGTCCTTCACATGACTCTGGCACACTTATTCTGTAATCAGCACATTCTGGACTTTGTGAATTGCCCTCAGAATTTGAGGACAATGTCAGAAATGATATAACACTAAGCATGAAATATACATTTCACATATAAAAATCTGTTAACATGACATTTGTCATCTGCAAAAGTAAAGACAGCTGATAGGGATATAGAAGCTATTCAGTTATGCCCACCTGACTGAGATAAAGATGCCTTGAAACAGGCAGTAGTCTGCCTCATCACTTTAGAAGATAAAATCATTGTTGAACCTGGTCGTGATGAACTGTTTAGCTTAGATTTCCCAACATTTCACACCAATCTCAGGTATAGAAATCTACGCTTATTCAGCCTGATGCTTATAGTTTCAGTACATGTTTGTTCTCCTTCAGCTTTCTCTTAATTTTAATAAGATGTCCCTTGACTGCTCTGGCCTGAGAACGATAATTGAAAGATATCTGATGTTTGGCTTTGGACAGTTTTATAGAGGACCACACAGGACCCTGGGTGAAGATGGTGATGAACACCCATAGTTAAAGGAAGAAAACTGGAAGGAGAGGGAAAATCCAGGCCAAGGTGGTAAATGCGTGCACAGTATCGTCTTCCAGAGCTCTCATCTTCTCAAACCATAGAGGGTTCATGTTCTCGTTTAACAAGAAAGGCTGTTCATGCTCAGTTTTAGCAGTGGGCCAGCAGGAAAGACAGCCTTGCCAGTCAAGAGGAGGAGCAATGGGCTCTGCTTTACAGCACTAAGCCCAAAGGGCGTAGCCCAACACTGAGTAGAAAGGAGGACGTACAGGGCTGGCTGACATCCAACACTCAGACCATCCCACACCCTTTGGCTCAGACTCCCTGCTCACCAAGCAAACTTTTGATTGTCATTTGGCTTCCCATAGAGACTTTGCCACTGAGGAGAGGACACGCTGACCAGTTAACAGTGGTCAATATCCCTGAGTTTGCTCAACTCTCAGTGAGCTGAAGAAATCAAACTTCTGGGCTGCCAAAGCTGAAGTGTAGACCCTAGATTGCCAACCCACGCAGATGTGTCTTGGCTGACAAAAAGGCCTGTCTCTGAAATTCTTCAGTTACAGCACTCTTCTTACTATTAGTGACAGGGGCTTGTTTACTTTCAAGATAAAAATTCTATTTCACTCAGATTTATTACAAGGAAAAACTGACTTTAAAAAAAAAAAAGCTTTCTTGAAAACTTCCCATTCTAAACTACATAGAAGTTGAAACTCACAAAAAAAAAAAATTTAAGAGTTTCTACTATTAAAGCAATACGTAACGAAGGAATTAAATAATATTATTTTGTTTACATTGGAGAGGAAAGCCAAGACTGCCAACTTTTGTAGCAAACAGATAATTAAGCACTAAAATACAATGCTCTAAAAACAGCCATGGCACAAGCCTAGCATTATATTTATTGTATGACTCATAGTTTCTTATTCGTGTCTGGAATATTGTTTTCCAAAAGCAAAAGATGTCATCTGAAGTCAACCTGCAGAGGAAACAATGCCAGCATGAGCTCTGCTTGAGGATCTCAGCTGGTGAGATTTCCAGCCAAAGCCAACTTCCCATCACTCTTCACTGAGTGATTTTTACTAATCAAATAATATCAATGAATTCACATTTGGGCAAATCCTACCTTGGCATGGTCCAGAGCAGTTATGATTTAAGCTGAATTTGGGAAAAAGGAAAACTTCACATCGGATGAGAATCTATTACTGGCTTGCTAAAGAAAATGAGTGCTTTGAGGAAATACTCTGAATGTCTCAGAGAGTCCAATACCCATGGTACATCCCCAGAGATCTAAGCTCCCAGGCCAAAACAAGGAAGTAGGGATCATTCAGCTACCCCTGCATCTTCAGGCTTACATGCCGGCAGTGAGGCTTTCTTGAGAGCAAACTATTCCTTTATGGAGAAAGGGGACAAGCCAGAAGAAAAAACAAGTCCAATATAAATAAAAGCTATGTCCCACGGGGCTTCCAGAAGGGAATCAGGTCTGGGATTCCTGTGGTTTCCTAATGATGTTACTTTCGTTTAACAGTAAAATGTTAAAATACAAAGGGCCTATGTGTTTATCTTCAGGGACTGAACAGAGACAGTGGTGACAGTTACCAAGAGAAAAAGCTCCGGAAACCTGCATCAAAGAGAGAGAAAACACAGGGAGCTGGTCTGCTCCGAGAAGGTGAGCCTGGAACTCATCCTCACGGCTTCAGAGGCCCCTGGCAGCTGTTCTCCAACCCACAAGTCTCAAAGGGTCAGAAGAGATTGTACCGGACATCAGGCCCAGCACTGTCTCCCATCGGGCAGGAGATGGTACATCTTTGCACTTGTGCTAATGGAAAGGGTGGTGGTCTGGTGGCATAAAAGTCACTCTTCTCCTCTCTGCTCTCCCCACAATTTCTGAAGGTCTGTGAGCAACTCCTAAATAGGAAAAGTAATATCTCCTAAAGGGATGGTAAACTGTGATCAGTCACATAAGAAGCTAACACTCTCCTCAGAACTACTTAAGAGTAGGGCCTTGGGCTTCCCTGGTGGCGCAGTGGTTGAGAATCTGCCTGCCAATGCAGGGGACATGGGTTTGAGCCCTGGTCTGGGAAGATCCCACATGCCGCGGAGCAACTAGGCCCGTGAGCCACAACTACTGAGCCTGCGCGTCTGGAGCCCGTGCTCTGCAACAAAAGAGGCCACGATAGTGAGAGGCCCGCGCACCACGATGAAGAGTGGCTCCCACTTGCCGCAACTAGAGGAAGCCCTCGCACAGAAACGAAGACCCAACACAGCCTAAATAAATAAATAAATAAATAAATAAATAAATAAATAAATAAAAGAGTAGGGCCTTAATAAGCAGTTCCTTCAACTCACTGTCCAGGACGCAGCCCACACAACTATGAGCTCATGGAGACGAGCATCATAACCACTTTCCCGCATGAAAGACACAGAAGCGGGACAGCAGGAAGAAACCAAGGGGAAAGGAAAAACCTTACAATTATCTGACACATCACATGACGTACATGGGACATTTTGTTTTCTTTTTGTATGGTTTCCCTTCTTAGTCATAAAAACCTACCTATTTCTCTACTTAAATACAGGCATCCTTGAAGACAATCAGGTGTAGCTTTTGTATTTTGTTTATCACAGAGAAAGGATTCTGTCCAGCATGGAACAGAGAAGCTTTGACATTCCAACACCAAATCACACTCAGCACCGTCTTCTACCTCCCAATAGTCCCTGCTTATGCTTTCTCAGGACCATTCATTTTAATCAGATATTTTCAAAACCAAAACCACTCTTAACATTCCCCCCAAGCACACTCAAATATTTTGGACAAAGTATTTTAAGAAAAACTGGTTTTATTTACAGGCCAGAAAGTTTCAAATTCAAAACTTATCTAATATAAAAATTTAATTCCTAGCTGGAGTGAAGTCCCATTTCACAGTACCATAGTGGAAATATATGTAAAACCCTGCATCCAGGTCCATGTAACTTCAGATGCATAGCTAACCCAAGATTTTCTATCTTCTAGGAAGTATTTTCTTGCTTCAGAATAACTGAAACTGATTCAACACCACTTGAGGCAGGTTTACGTTGCCCATATAAGACATCTTCCTATTTCTTTTATTCATTCATTCATTAGTGAAATAAACATTTATTCCTCAACTGCTGTGGGAAAGGCATTGTGCTATGGCCTGTGGGGAATAAAATTATGAATTCAGTACCCTCAAGAAGCTTATAGTTTACTAAGGGACAGACAAAGTAGGTAGTGATAGGACAGTGTGAAAGGTTCATTTAAAATACTATGCAAAATCAAAACTACAATGCGACATCATCTCACACCAGTCAGAATGGCCATCATCAAAAAATCTACAAACAATAAATGCTGGAGAGGGTGTGGAGAAAAGGGAACCCTCATACACTGTTGGTGGGAATGTAAATTGATACAGCCACTATAGAGAATAGTATGGAGGTTCCTTAAAAAACTAAAAATACGACCCAGCAATCCCACTACTGGGCATATACCCTGAGAAAACCATAATTCAAAAAGAGTCATGTACCACAATGTTCATTGCAGCTCTATTTACAATAGCCAGCACATGGAAGCAACCTAAGTGTCCATCAACCGATGAAGGGATAAAGAAGATGTGGCACATATATACAATGGAATATTACTCAGCCATAAAAAGAAACGAAACTGAGTTATTTGCAGTGAGGTGGATGGACCTAGACTCTGTCATACAGAGTGAAGTAAGTCAGAAAGAGAAAAAAAATACCGTATGCTAACACATATATATGGAATCTAAAAAAAAAAAAAAAAGGTCATGAAGAACCTAGGGGCAAGATGGGAATAAAGACGCAGACCTACTAGAAAATGGACTTGAGGACACAGGGAGGGGGAAGGGTAAGCTGGGACAAAGTGAGACAGTGGTAGTGTATATATGGACATATATACACTACCAAATGTGAAATAGATAGCTAGTGGGAAGCAATCACATAGCACAGGGAGATCAGCTCGGTGCTTTGTGACCAGCTAGAAGGGTGGGATAAGGAGGGTGGGAGGGAGGGAGACGCAAGAGGGAAGAGATATGGGGATATATGTATATGTATAACTGATTCACTTTGTTATAAAGCAGAAACTAACACATCATTGTAAAGCAATTATACTCCAATAAAAACGTTAAAAAAATTTAAAAATAAAAAAATAAAAAATAAAATACTACACAGAAAAAATATTGCTACGATTTTTGTCAGAGTATTCTCCCTAAGTTTTCCCCTAGGAGTTTTATGGTATCCAGTTTTACATTTAGGCTTTATTTATTTTTGTATATGATGTTAGAGAATGTTCTAATTTCATTGTTTTACATGTAGCTGTCCAGTTTTCCCAGCACCATACTGTTTTGGTTACTATGGCTTTATAGTATAGTCTGAAGTCAGGGAGTGTGATTATAGCAAACATAATTATAAATGGAGTATACCCTTTAAAAATTGTGAACCACTATATTGTACATCTGTAACTTATAAACATTGTACATCAACGATAATTCAATTAAAAATTAATTAATTAATTAAATACTATGCAAGTACTTGGAGGGATACCATTACCTCTACCTCCTCCTAGGTATCATACATTCCAATGTTTTCCGAGGGCTTCATTTTATTGAACTATTAAATTTCACCTGAAAGCAGGCCAAAGACCAAGCTCATCTGTGCTCTTTTCATAATTGTGATATTCAGCCCTTTATCTGCACATCAGGAGTGGATCTCAGTCTGAAAGACTGAGATCCATCACTTTAGAAGATGAAATCATTGTTCAACCTGGTCACAACTGACTATTTAGCTAAGATTTCCCAATCTTTATACTAAGCCATTCTGAGATCCTTTTTGACCCAGTTGAGGGATATGAAAGGAGAGGTGTCTCATACCTATTGATGCAGATCAGTTTGGCTTAGAAATATATGTTCCTAGAGAGAAAAAAGGTGATACCTTTGAAAATAATATGCTTAACTTTGATGGTAAGACTAGAGAGGTATCAGGAAGAGGAGAGAGATTCGAATTAACATGAATGTTGGCTTGGCTGGCCTGGGAGCCTTAGATCTCCCAGATGGGTTCATTCGGAAGAGAAGACTGTAGAACATGTGAACTGATGAGGGAGCTCGTAAAAGCTGCACCTGATAAGGCCTCAGGAGGCAATGTGGTGTATCAGAAAGGGCCTGCCCACGTGGCGGGGAGACCGAGATTAGAATGCCAACGTCCATACTTACTACCTCTATGCCCTTGGGCAAGTTACTTAAAATTTCTGCGCTTCAGTTTCCTCATCTTGAGAATTAACAATACTTACCTGAGTACTTGTGAGAATTAGGTGGCATAATGAAAGTCAAGATTCTAACACAGTAGTGGTACAAAGCAGGCACTCAATACATTTGCACTGGGGTGTTCTCCTTAGTGTTTGTTGATAATCGTACAAGATAAAGGTTAAAATGGCCCTGCTCGCAGTCTATCCAGAAGTCTGCCCAGCACAGGATCAGGACCTGACCCACAGAGAAAGTCTGCCTGGCCAGAACACCCCCACTGAGGTCCTCACCAGATGCTCCTCTTTTGCGTTCTTACCCTGGTGCCCTCACTCAATGGGAGGAAAAACTGAGGTTAGCTTCATGTTCACTCCAAAGTGCAAAACCAGAACTGCTAAATGGGGTTATAGAGAGGCAGACATCAAAATTTAAGGACACTATAACTGTAGTAAAACGGCCTCAGGAGATCATAAATGTCCTTTCTTTGGAGTTCTCAGGCAAAGACTGCAAGCCCAGCAGTCAGGAGTGCTGTGAAAGGGCATTTAAAATGAGGTGAGGTTCAAGCATCAGTATCAGTAAAACAGCTTCCAACACTATGATTCTCTGAAAGCAACTGAACTGATATTCAGGTCTCTTACTCTGTAAGATTTCCTCAATCCAATACAAATCCTGACCAACTATAATGCTGGGAGAATACAGTTTGGATTGTTATAGTTTCAGGTAAACTGAAGTTTAAGCAGAAGAGATCCAGTTGGCTTCAATCCTTATTAAGGATATTTTTTTTAATGTACCATTATACTTTCTTTACTTAAAAAGAGAAGTCTGAACAAACTGAATTTTTATGTATTTACTAAAAATCTAACATTATCTTTATATTATTATTCTTATTGTCTGAGAGTCCAGGATAGGTGTTAGAAAGGAACTGCAAATCATCTTAGGAACTACATTAAAAGGAAAATGGGGCTACCCTGGTGGTGCAGTGGTTAAGAATCCGCCTGCCAATGCAGGGAACACAGGTTCGATCCCTGGTCCGGGAAGATCCCACATACCGCAGAGCAACTAAGCCTGTGCGCCACAACTACTGAACCTGCGTTCTACAGCCCATGAGCCACAACTACTGAGCCCACGTGCTGCAACTACTGAAGGCTACGCACCTAGAGCCCATGCTCTGCAACAAGAGAAGCCACCACAATGAGAAGCCCACACACCAAAACAAAGAGTAGCTCCCGCTTGCCACAACTAGAGAAAGCCCACACGCAGCAACGAAGACCCAACACAGCCCAAAATTAATTAATTAATTAATTAATTTTTTTTAAAAAAAAGGAAAATGCATGTCTCCTGAATTATACGGGTGACAGATACTTGGAGGTAAGAGGAATTTTATGGTATGTCAGTCAATACAGGCCTCAGCATTTCAAAGGGTACTATATCTGGTGACTTACATCCACTTTTATCTTTACCTCCATAGATACAGGAATTCACCAGTGTAATCTTTAAAATGGTCATATATGTGTTCTAGTTTTTGCAAGTCAACTTAAAGTTTTGGTACTAGAGAAAAACTCCTAAGAAAGCAGATGCTTTTAATAAATATACTTCCGATGTAATCCTTCTCTTCGAGAAACAACACGAGTGTGGTCTAACATACTCATGTACTTAATATAGCAGCACTGGCACCTTGAATTACCACCATCTTTAGTCCCAGCTTACCACAGAGTGTCACTTGGCAGTATGTCACTCTGGCCTAACACCAGCATCAATCAGATATACCAGCTCCTAAGGAGGGAATAGATTATGTCTAAATAAAGTTAACCCTGGTTTCTCTAAACTTTAAACCTTCCTAATACTTGAAAACTAAGTACCACAGTGTATTTTAGGAAAATACACAATAATTTTCTTGCACAGCGCCTGAAATACAGTAGGGACTCAGTAAAATTTTTTAATTGCATCTATGACACAAAGAGTATCAGGTTGGGATCTTGCTGACTGGACATTTTAAAATGGTACCCGCATTAACACCTGTATTTCAGACGCCACACTTCTCCCACCCCCACGTCTGATTCATCCATGCCCTTGAATTATTTATAGGCTTCTCAATAGATCATAAACTGCTTTGAGCACCAGGACTAAGACTTCTTCATCGTTGGATCTCTCCCCTCCCCTGCCTGCATCCAGCACGGGGCTCATACACTTCCGACACTCAGTACATGAACATGGACAATAACGCCATAAACTCATCATGGCTAGACCATGAGAGCTAGACCTTCCCACTCCTTAAAAAAGGGCTTTTTATTCAACTACAAGAGAAATAAGCAGATGTGTTTATGAAAAGTTATTTTGACTGACATTTATGCAATGTACCCAGAAAAAATCCACAATCACTATTCTTAGTCTCCCTGACAAGTTTCCAAAATATAAGATGCTCAAATATCACATAGTTGGCTCTACTCATCGGGTGAGAGACGCTCCTGAAATTCTAGATATAATGGCAGTCAGCATAGTATAGCAGCTAAAATCAGACTCTAGAATCAGCTACCTGGATTTGAAACCTGGCTCCACCACTCAGTAACTATCTAAACTTGGGTAAGTTAATTATTTCAGTTTCCTCATCCATAAAATGGGAAAACTATCTACTTCATAAGGGTTATTCTAAGGATCGAATGATACAGAGAAAGCACTTATGCTGTCTGTCTTATAGTAAATGACTTATTGTGCCATTAATATATAGTATTAAAGGCACTCAGAATTTTTTTTTAAATATTTGTGTTGTTTTAATTTGCATTTCTGATCATGTAGATTTTTTTTTTTTAATAAAGGGAACGCTATTTGTTTATTTATTTATTTTGATTGTGTTGGGTCTTCGTTTCTGTGCGAGGGCTTTCTCTAGTTGCGGCAAGCGGGGATCATTCTTCATCGCGGTGCACAGGCCTCTCACTAATCGCGGCCTCTCTTGTTGCGGAGCACAGGCTCCAGACGCACAGGCTCAGCAGTTGTGGCTCACGGGCCCAGTTGCTCCGCGGCATGTGGGATCTTCCCAGACCAGGGCTCAAACCCGTGTCCCCTGCATTGGCAGGCAGATTCTCAACCACTGCGCCACTAGGGAAGCCCGGAATATTTTTTTTAAAGGAAAAATATTTTAAGCTTATACATCAACATTGTTGTAGATTACAAATGATGCCACCTGGTCACTCAAGCATCTTTGCTCTTTAATTATGTTACCTTCCATTTGGGCAGAGATTTTAGTGAGAAACCAGTCTAGGAAGCTCATAAAAGGGAACATCCATTTAAATTGACAAACTGTTCACATTTCTCATCATCTTGATTTTTTTTTAAACATGTTACTTGGGGAGAATTCACTTCAGTGCAGACAAGCTAATCCTTCCCTGCTCTTCATAAATTAATAAAGCCCCAGCATTAATTACCCAACGGCCTCTTGCTTTGCAAGATCACTACAGGGAAGAAATCAATCTTTCACAGCAGAGTTTAAGTAAGCAATTTTCTTCTCAATCTTTCTATTCCTCCAATATTACAGCTTTTTTAAATAATGCATGCAGTTTTCTAAAATTTGGTTCAATCATTTTGTTTTAAAGGGTTTCCCAAATGTAGTCCATCATTCATCAGGAAGTTCTGGTCTTTCAATGTATTTTTATTATTTGCCATATAAATAAGTTGTATCGGGCTTCCCTGGTGGCTCAGTGGTTGAGAGTCTGCCTGCCAATGCAGGGGACACGGGTTTGAGCCCTGGTCTGGGAAGATCCCACATGCCGCGGAGCAACTAAGCCCGTGAGCCACAATTACTGAGCCTGCGCGTCTGAGCCTGTGCTTCGCAACAAGAGAGACCGCAATAGTGAGAGGCCGCAATAATGAGAGGCCCGCGCATCGCGATGAAGAGTGGCCCCCGCTTGCCGCAACTGGAGAAAGCCCTCGCACAGAAACGAAGACCCAACACAGCCATAAATAAATAAATAAATAAATAAATAAATAAATAAATAAATAAATAAATAAATAAAAATTAAAAAAAAAAAATTTAATAAGTTGTATGGTGTATTCTATCCATTTCTACATGTTATCAACATCAATTCCTCGAGTTGGGGTTGGGGGGTTACAAATACATCCTAGAAGGAGAGTTTGTCAAAAAAATAATTTTTCTAAGTTTGTCGATTTTCCAGTGCTAAATTTTCTAATGGAGATGTACCAAGAGAAAAGTAAGCGTGGGAGGAGAGAAATAAGTAACAACTACCGTGTACCAGCTGTCTGCTATGGATCAGGCACTGGGCTAGGTGTTTAATTATCTTATCTCATTTTAACCCAACAAGGTAAACATTATTCCCCAAGAAATGGGGAGTAAAAGGAGAGTGTATACATATATTATCAGGGTAATTTTTTACTAAGCATGGAGGGGGGGGCGGGAATGACTAAAAGAAGATATATTCAAATATAAATAGTTAATTCTGAGTGGTGGGAATACGGAAATTTATTGTATTTTTCCTTGTACTTTTCTGATTTTTTTTTTTATTCCTGAAGGAAGGAAGGAAAAAAAAGAAGGAAAAAACAAAGAGGTTAAATAAGTTTCCCAAGGCCATATAACTAATAAGTGGTGGAGTTGGGATTTGAAACCAGGTCTATCTCACTGGAAAGCTACACCAAGCCAATAAAATAAAGCAGGTATTTTTGATCTGAGCAGGATCAAAAACACTTTGGAAGTTCTGAAAGGAGACTTGTTCACAGCCTCATTTATGTTACCAAGTGAATGAAACATCCATAATTTCCTCAAACTCCCCATTTATTATTTACCTACTAAAACAAACAAGATACTGGTAGAGATAATAGAGAAGCAGCATCAACAAGGTCAGCCCAGCACTGCCAGGTAAACAGAAAGATTCCATGATGCCAGAGCAAATGAGTGAAGCTCTTAGGTAAGGATTACAGAAGACCAGCTGTGTCCTATAGGATACGTGGCAGGGCATGCAGGAGTTCGTGAGAACCCACAGCGAGGTGGGGCTTGGTGGAGACCTCATGGGGCAATTCTTTCTGCATCAACCCACCCTATAACTCATCCAGGAAAAATCTGGGCCACCTTGAAGTTCCCCCAAGAAACTGCAGATATGATTTGTCTCTGAGAATAATTTGTCAAATGTGAAACAGGAGACAGGAAGCTGGTTCATTAGTTGAGAAAGCAACAAGCCAAAGACCCTCTCCATAGAGAGAAAATGTTAAATGAAGAGGACTTGGGGTATAATCAGTCTCGAATAATTTTTGTGCCATTGTTGTGTTCCCCCTTGTGCAGGGGCCAGCTGTCACAATCACTGTATCTCGGAGTTAGGATAACATTCGAGATGAATTCAAACTAAGTTGCCCAGACTTTTAAAAATGTGTTTGAAAACTCTTGCACAATATCACAGACAGTAGAAAAATCTCATTAACCACTCACTGATGTTAAAGATTTGATGCAGTGAGTCAACGCTTCAGATGCTTCCTTGCTGTATGTCCAACAGCTGCATTACAAAATTTGGTATACAACTGGTCAGAATGGCTATCATCAAAAAAGAACACAAATAACAAATGTTGACAAGGATTTGGAGAAAAGGGAACCCCTGTACACTGTTGGTGGTAATGTAAGCTAGTGCAGCCACTGTGGAGGATTCTCAAAAAACTAAAAATAGAACTACCATATGACTCAGCAATTCCACTCCTGGGTATATATCTGAAAAAAACAAAAACACTAATTCACAAAAAATACATGCCCTCCAATGGAAGCAACCTAAGTGTCCAGGTTTAGAGTGAAAAGACAGTGCTTATATATACGTCAGTCCCAATACCCCAATTTATCCCTCCCCCCCTTATACCCTGGTAACCATAAGTTTGTTTTCTACATCCGTGACTCTACTTCTGTTTTGTAAATAAGTTCATTTGTACCCTTTTTTTAGATTTCACATATAAGTGATATCATATGATATTTGTCTTTCTGTGCCTGACTTACTTCACTCAGTATGACAATCTCTAGGTCCATCCACATTACTATATATAAAATAGATAACTAATAAGAACCTGCTGTATAGCACAAGGAACTCTACTCAACACTCTGTAATGGCCCTTATGGGAAAAGAATCTAAAAAAGAGTGGCTATATGTATATGTATAACTAATTCACTTTGCTGTACACCTGAAACTAACACAACATTGCTCCAACAACTATACTCCAACAACAATTAAAAAAAAAAAAAAAAAAAGACAGTTCTGCAGGGACAGACAGCACATGACAGGGGAGAAGTAGGATGGCCCCAGTCAGGACAGATGTGAAACTAGCCACTCTCCCACCCAATCCACTAACAAGGGCTGTTGGGAGTGGTGGCTATATTTTGCAATTGTCTCTAGTTCAAGAGGTCACTTTTCATTTCTCCAAGGCCTTGCAATCATGGGAAATGGGGGAAGGGGGAGCAGTAGGGGCCAAGGGTAAGGAAGGGGGGCTTCACGCCGAACACAGCATGGGAGGGCTGCTGCCAGTGGAGCCTCCCTTCTCCAATGGGAATAGCTGGCAAAGCGGAAGAGAAAAGCCTGGTGGGGTGGAGAAAGTAGAGGGGGAGGAGGAGGGGGAGACATTCTGTCAAGAGATCCCAAACTCCACGAGGTGGAGAAGCAAGTCTTCCGACTGGACCTGTAACATGACTGATCCGAAACCACAGACAAGGGGGTGCGTATGAATCACACAGGCAGACAGAAACCACAGGTGCAGTTCTAAGTGAAGAAAACAAGTCACAAGATCAACGCTGGGGAGACTGGAAGAGGACAGAAGGCAGATGCATGGAGAAAAATGGTTCAGGATGGAGGCTGTAAGAATTCAGGGTCTAAAAGGTGTGTTTTTTATGTGGTGCTGTATGGACGGCACAAGGACAGACCTGTCATGCTTAAGAAGTCAGAGCTACCCCATGTTCACAGCAGCATTATTCACAATAGCCAAGGAGTGGAAGCAACCCAAGTGTCCATCAATGGATGAATGCATAAATGTGGTACATACATATGGTGGCATATTATTCAGCCTTAAAAATGAAGGCAATTCTGACACGTGCTACTACTACATAGATGAACCTTGAGGACATTAGGCTGAATCAAATAAGCACGTCACAAAAGGACATATACCCAATGGTGGTTGCCAGGGACTGAGGAGAGAGAGGAATGGGGAGTCATTGTTTAATGGGTACAGAGTTTCAGTTTTGCAAGATGAAGAGTTCTGGAGATGGATGGTGGTGACGGTTGCACAGCAATAAGACTCTACTTAATACCAATGAACTATGTTCTTAAACATGGTTAAGATGGCAAAGTTTATGTTGCATGTATTTTACCACAATGATTCAAAACGAACTTTAAAAAAAAACCGGAGAGTTGCAGATCAGCGATTGGTGTTGGGCAGTTTTGAATATGTCTCTCTTACAGCAGTATCTTCCAAGACACAGTTCATCTTTCGGCAAAGGTTTTTGAGCCCCTACCCCGTGCAAGCGGCGTGCTAGACACTGGGAACATCGAGTAAGTAAGGCACAGTCCAGCGTGAGATGCAGACCGGGAAACAGAGCAGGACAATTCCACGTGGCCAGGACGAGCCTGACCAGAGGAAGCACCAGATTCAGACTCTGGGGTCAAAAGTACTTTCCAGAAGGAATGATGCCTCAGCTGAATCCTAAAAATAGAAGTTACCATATAGAGGTAGCGGAGAAAAGAGTACCAAAGCAAAGAGCA
Source organism: Balaenoptera musculus (assembly GCF_009873245.2). NCBI lineage: Eukaryota > Metazoa > Chordata > Mammalia > Artiodactyla > Balaenopteridae > Balaenoptera > Balaenoptera musculus. The sequence goes on along the minus strand of NC_045794.1, from coordinate 52,025,893 downwards.
TGTGGCAAGAGAGAATGCGGTGAACTTTATGTACCAGCTGTAATGCATCCCGCCTGGAGCACAGAGTGGGAAGGTGTGATTTGAAAAGAGGAGGATGGAGAGTCAAACAGCATCCACACATCAACAGTGAAAATTATTTTTCTGGGCAGTGACAAACCGGTTGGGGGAAGGATGCTTTAGCTTCTGATGCATGATTAATTTTGTGGAAAGAATATCATTAATGGCATATTAGGACAAGCACAGAATAGTTGAGAGTAAATGAAACACCAACTATCCATGTGGACATAAGCTCTTTTGGTGAGGGGCGGGGGGGCGGGTGGTAAAATACAGGTATCATAAAATTTACCATCTTAACTATTTTTAGTGTGTAGCTCAGTAGTGTTGAACTGTTGTGCAACAAATCTCCAGAACTCTTCATCTTCCCAAACTGAAGCTCTGTAATCCATTAAACAATTCCCCATCCTCCCTCCTCCAAGACCCTGGCAACCACCATTCTACTTTCTGTCTCTATGAATTTCACGATTCTAGGTGCCTCATATAAGGGGTACCTATCTGTCTTTTTGTGACTGGATTATTTCACTTAGCATAATGTCCTCAAGGTTCATCCATGTTGTAGCATGTCAGAATTTCCTTCCTTTTAAAGGGGGAATAAGATTCTACCATATGTCAAGAATATACAATGGAGAAAAGACAGTCTCTTCAATAAGTGGTTCTGGGAAAACTGGATGGTTACATGTAACAGATTGAAATTAGAATACTCCTTAACACCCTACACAAAAATAAACTCAAAATGGATTAAAGACCTAAATGTAAGGCCAGACACTATCAAACTCTTAGAGGAAAACATAGGCAGAACACCCTTTGACATAAATCGCAGCAAGATCTTTTTTGACCCACCTCCTAGAGTAATGAAAATAAAAACAAAAATAAACAAATGGGACCTAATTAAACTTAAAAGCTTTTGCACAGCAAAGGAACCCATAAACAAGATGAAAAGACAACCCTCAGAATGGGAGAAAATATTTGCAAATGAAGCAACTGACAAAGGATTAAATCTCCAAAATATACAAGCAGCTCATGCAGCTCAATATCAAAAAACAAACAACCCAATCCAAAAATGGGCGGCAGACCTAAATAGACATTTCTCCAAAGAAGACATACAGGTGGCCAACAAACACATGAAACGATGCTCAACATCACTAATTATTAGAGAAATGCAAATCAGAACTACAATGAGGCAACCATACTCCAATAAAAATTAATTTAAAAAAAATAAAACACTAGTCCTAAATGTTGAGAAATGGGTGAGGCCAAACAAAATAAATGTGAACAATTAAAAAAGGAAACCTACAGTGAGGTATCACCTCACACCAGTCAGAATGGCCATCATCAAAAAATCTACAAACAATAAATGCTGGAGAGGGTGTGGAGAAATGGGAACCCTCTTACGCTATTGGTGGGAATGTAAATTGATACAGCCACTATGGAGAACAGTATGGAGGTTCCTTAAAAATCTAAAAATAGAACTACCATATGACCCAGCAATCCCACTCCTGGGCATATACTCAGAGAAAACCATAATTCAAAAAGATACATGCACACCAATGTTCACTGCAGCACTATTTACAATAGCCAGGACATGGAAGCAACCTAAATGTCCATCAACATGGAATGGAATGGATAAAGAAGATGTGGTACATATATACAAAGGAATATTACTCAGCCATAAAAAGGAATGAAATTGTATCATTTGCAGAGACATGGATGGACCCAGAGACTGTCATACAGAGTGAAGTAAGTCAGAAAAAGAAAAAAATGTATATTAACGCATATATGTGGAATCTAGAAAAATGGTATAGATGTACTTATTTGCAAAGCAGAAATAGAGACACATACGTAGAGAACAAATGTATGGATACCACTCTCAAACATATGGATGAATTGGGAGATTGGGATTGACATATATACACTACTATGTATAAAATAGGTAACTAATGAGAACCTACTGTACAGCACAGGGAACTCTACTCGGTGCTCTATAGTGACCTAAATGGGAAGGAAATCCAAAAAAAGAGGGGATATATGTATATGTATGGCTGATTCACTTTGCTGTACGGGAGAAACTGACACAGCAGTGTAAAGCAACTATACTCCAGCAAAAAATAAATAAATTTTTTAAAAAAGATTCCACCATATGTATAAACCACATTTTGTTTATCCATTCATCCATCAATGGACACTTGGGGTGCTTCAACCTTTTGGCTATTGCGAATAATGTTGGTATAAACGTGGATGTACAGATACCTTTTCCAGACCCTATTTTCAATTCTTTTGGGTATACAGTTGACCCTTGAACAACATGGGTTTGAACTGTGCTAGTCCACTTATACGCAGATTTTTTCAATAAATACTACAGTTCTACACTGCAGTTGATCTGCAGTTGATTGATTCCACAGATGTGGAGCTGTAGATACAGAGAAACTTGATACCCACAGCTGGTCCTGGAACCATATGCTGCAGACACCTAGAGACAACTGTATACCCAGAAGAACTGCTGGATCTCATGGTAATTCTATTTTTAATCTGGGGGGGAACGGTCATACCATTTTCCATAGCAGCAGCACCATTTTACTTTCCCTCCAAAAGTGTACAAGGGTGTCAATTGTTCACACATTCTTGCCAACACTTATTTTCCGCGGTTGTTTTTTTTTTTTAATAGCAGCCATCCTAATGGATGTGAGGTGGTTACAACCATCTTATTAGCACTTCTGAGCCTCCAATTTCCTCATCTGTAAAATGAGCGTGTTGGACTAGATGATCCCCAAGGAGCTCAAATTTCGTGATTCTATGAATTGAGAGGAGAATTAGGTTGATTTACTGGGAAAACTCAGGTCATTTTACTCATTCTGAGGCTCACATTCCCTAACTATAGTCACAGCACTGACACCCACTCTGGATATGGTTTCAAGTAAAACACAGACTGAAATTCAAGTGCAAGGAGCATTAACTTAATGGGAAAGTTTAAGAGAGCCTGGTCCCAGCCATCCGTGGCAAGGACGTGGATACCACTGGATGCTGAAGGCGACTGGTCGACACAAGTGGAGCGAATTTCACATGCCACTGGTCTTCCCACAGGTGGGTTAATTATTAGCAACGACTATAATGAGGACACCTTCTACTCATTGTTCAACTTTCACTTCCACTCGTATAAAGGGATAAATTGATTGCAACTAACTTTTTTTTTTAATGGTCAGGCTGGGAGGGCAGAGACAGATGGTCATTTCCCTGGGAAATTTGTTATGTTTTTCTCATGTGGGGTGAATCCTCCCCACTCTCAAATACAACGGCTAACACTTGAAAGAGAAAATGTATTTTCTCAATGAGACACCCTGAAGAAGAGTCACCAGTAAGTCCCCAAGAAGAATACTGTTTTTACAAACAGGTGAACAAAGGCAAGCAGGATGATTTGCAGAAAATCCAGAAACATCAAAAACAGAATCCAGGACTCCTGAACTCACAGCCCAATACTGTTTGCAAATTTAGTTCCTCCTCTATAAAGGAGAATTATTATTATCACATCTTTCCATGAATAACAACAAAAAAATCTATTAATATGGATGTGTATAGACTTTAGTTCCATGTAAATCTGTGTCTTTTTGTAGGAACGCTGCAACATTGTGGACCTCAATGTGGGAATCAAATTTGAGAAGCCTCCTTAACGACCTATTAAGAATCATCCTCCAACATGAAGACCACCACCTCCTCACATTACAAGCGTTGAGGGTTGAGTCCCTTATACCTTCCGTGGGTCATCCTGGGAGAATATGGGCAGAAAAAGCTCAGAGAGGGCCACCAACGTGGGCTAAAAGACATCTGCCCCAAAGAATCAAGATGTATGGAGAAAACAAGAATGACTTTTGTGTCCCTTTTCCACTAGTTTTTAATTATATTATAACTGATTCTAGAAACTGTGTGATCTGACAAATCAGAAAACTGCTGGATATCAGAGGTGACAGACTGGGCAGGAAGAAGAGAGTGCAGGTCCCAGATCAGGGAAAGGAGCAAGCCTGCCCTCTGCTGGCAATCCTGGGTAGTGGCAGTAAGATGTGAGGAGAAGATCTCCACCTTGAGCTGGAGGAACTAGACACACAAAAAAACGAAGACACCCAGCTACAGCAACTTTCATACACAGCAGAAATCTTATGGAAGAGATTGCAGGCCAAAGAGAAAACTTTGATGTTGCCTTAGTGACCATGTCCTGGAACATTCCTTTTTGCAAATGGTGTTGAGAAGGCAATACTGGATGAGACCGAAAAAGAGCTCTATCTAAAAGACTAGGCATGGGCAATGATGTGCATTCATTAGAAACAATTCTCTTCCAACATAAGATATTAAAATATATTTCTATACAGAGTCCATTATAAACATCTACTTGTTCATGCCCTCCCCAGAAAAAAATATTACATTATTGTTCAATGACATCGAAAGTAAAATCATGACAGAAGTGCCAAGAAGCAGGTAGGAAAAAAAAGGTCCTGCAGTCTGGGGAGGGAGATAGGTCAGATCCATATTTAGAACTGAGTAGGTAAAATTTTACAATGCTGTTAAGGACATATTCTATAAAGACAACACAGCTGAATTATCTGTCTTTGCTATTTTCCTGCTGCCTGGTATACACATTTTCAAACTTTCTTTCTAACGAGAGTGATATCATCTAATTTTCCCTACTCACTTCATCCTCACGTCAAGATAAGATTGCACTCTCATTATCGGTTAGTATTATGTACTAAATGTTCACTGATCAAGTAGTTATTGTCAAATAGCCATATCCTCAAACAGCTTTCAATCTAGTTGAGAAGGCAGTTCACAGACACTAGTGTTCTATGTTCAAGAGGCAGTTACACTAGATTAATTCTGAGGTTCCCTCTAGCTCTAATTTTATATCCAGAAATACTAGATTACTAAAACTATCCTAAGTACCTGATGTCCTCACAGCCTCTGCACCATTATCTCTGCCTGGAATATTTCCCCAGCCCACCTACCCTTGGCCACATAGCACATTTCTGTCATTCTTCTCATTCTAGTTCTTCTTCAAAATGCTTCAAGGAGGATTTGGGTGATTCTCACCTTGGACCCTACTGTCCTTGTACACACAGGCAGTCGCCTACTTTCAGATATAATGTGTTTACTTATCATCTTTTCAACTGAAACACATAAAAGAGGAGCAATCTCCTTGCATGTTATTGGACAAGAGTAAGCCATCCTTTCCCAAAGAGCTAAAGAAGTCTAAAATCCTTAATTATGATCATCTAATATCTCCTCCTCAAATAATCCCATCCCATCAATTTTTGTAAATGTGAGCAACCCCAACTCCAACCTTCTCAACTGCCTTCAAAAGGCAAGTATCCAAATGCTGGTAGAAAGGGCAGCCTCTAAACCTCCCCACAGCAGAAATAATGGCAATAATAGTAAGTAATATGGCCAGACACTGTTCTATAAGCATTTTATATAATTTCACTCAGTTCTCATAACCACCCTACGAAGTGGGTATTATCATCATGTCCCTTTTTTAGCTGATGAGAAAAATGAAGCACAGGGATGTCAAAGAACTTACATGAGACTGTACCTTGAGGAAGTGGCAGAACCAGGATTCAAGCTGTGACAATACAGAGAACGTAAATTTAACACGGTTCTTAGGAAGGCTTAAAAGAGAAAGAGAACTCCCCCTGCTGGCTGTATATACAGTTTTCTTTTGTCACAACTGATAGCAAGGGCACCACCAACCAGGGGAGCCCTGACTGAGTCATCAACCAGTAGAGTGAGTTTCCGCAATGTTTTGTTTTTAACTGAAGTATAGTTGATTTACAATACTGGGTTAGATTTAGGTGTACATCATAGTGATTCGTTTTTTTGTTTTGTTTTTTTGTTTTGCAGATTATATTCGGCAACACTCTTAACTCTTCCGCCTCACTTTGCCCAGCCCTAAGGTTGGGAGTAAACAGAAATCAGATTTAAGTTCTCTTCCAGCTCTAAATTACTATGACTTTGAGATTCAGATGTTTTTCTCTAAAAACCAGTTCTCTCTGTAATGTGCACAAGAAACAGCTACTGTTTTGTTTTTTTCTAAAGCCACAAGAATCTCTCAGGGGCTTCCCTGGTGGTGCAGTGTTTAAGAATCCGCCTGCCAGTGCAGGGGACATGGGTTCCAGCCCTGGTCTGGGAAGATCCCACATGCCGCGGAGCAACTAAGCCCCAAGTGCCACAACTACTGAGCCTGCACTCTAGAGCCCGTGAGCCACAGCTACTGAGCCCACGTGCCACAACTACTGAAGCCCATGTGCCTAGAGCCCATGCTCCGCAACAAGAGAAGCCACCACAATGAGAAGCCCGCACACCGCAACAAATAGTAGCCCCACTCGCCGCAACTAGAGAAAGCCGGCATGCAGCAACGAAGACCCAACGCAGCCAAAAATAAATAAATAAATTTATAAAAAAAAAGAATCTCTCAGAAGTTAGAGGTTCAAAAGCTATACAGTACTTTCAAATATTTCACAAATTTGCAGTAAGGATAAGAATAAGTAAATTATGACAAAATTAAAAAAAAAACTCAGCTGCAAGACACTAAGAGTTTAAAGAAAATGAGAGGTGGGCTTCCCTGGTGGCGCAGTGGTTAAGAATCTGCCTGCTAATGCAGGGGACACGGGTTCGAGCCCTGGTCCGGGAAGATCCCACATGCCGCGGAGCAACTAGGCCCAAGAGCCACAACTACTAAGCCTGCGCGTCTGGAGCCTGTGCTCCGCAACAAGAGAGGCCACGATAGTGAGAGGCCCGCGCACCGCGATGAGGAGTGGCCCCCGCTCGCCGCAACTAGAGAAAGCCCTCGCACAGAAACAAAGACACAACGCAGCCAAAAATAAATAAATAAATTTAAAACAAAAAAAGTTAAACAAAAAAAAAAGAAAATGAGAGAAAACTTGCTAAAATATGTTGTAAACAATAATAATCCAATTTCTTTCACCTAGTCATAGTCTTACTTTAGGGCAGACCACGCTGCTAATTATATATCAAAACAAACCTAAATCTGTTATCAATATTAACAAATGTATACCAAAAGTCACAACTCTGCAACCAAGTTCCAAAGTTAAGGCACATCCACCTTAATCTAAACGCTAACTTGTTTATATGTCAATTATATCTCAATAAAGCTGAAAAAATACTAATTTCTTTCCATCTAGCAAAACAAATGAGCTTATGAAAAAGGAATACATACATCTGGGTTAAGAAGGAAGATTCAAAAAAAATTCCATCTAATTTTGGTCCCCACCAAAATCACACTAAAAATACAGTTAAGAGATTTTTGTTTATCATAACCCACAAGGACCAAGAAGTAAAAAAACAAAAAGCATCAGAGACAACAGCAATAGAATTTTGAAGATGAAAAAAACATATGGACAAGTAGAAATTGACTTAGCAGATCCTAGAAAGCCAAATCCCCAAATCACACGGGAAAGTGGAAATCCAACCTCTATTACACCACATATTCTACAAAAGACTCAGAGACAGGCAGCCAGGCTTCATAAGGAGAATTGGGAGAAAGCTGTTGAGAGAAGCAGTTGGATCCCTATATCCTCTCCTCTACTTCATGAGGCTGGACAATTACTCCTCTTCCATCCCTGCAAAAGACTGAAGGTTTCATTTCTGAAAAGGGTTAAAACAGAGAGTTGCCGGACAACCAGCTGAGGGTGGGAACCTTACCTAAAACAGAGGGAATCCAGTGACCATACGCACACTGAATGCTGAGTGCAGAGACCCAGCTCTTAGCCCCACAGACCTTCACCATCCAGGCAGGAAGTCAGAGGACTCTTCCCTGAGGACTCTGACCAGCTCCACAAGAAAAACCTGGAGACACTGACCTGGGGGGCCCTATAAGAAAGGGCCCATCCAGATGACACTCCAGTAAAGCTCAAGGTCCACAAGCTCTACTGGGTGAGCTCAGAGTTCAACTCATTCTTTTAGATTCTCACACTTAACGAGCAGACAGTCAACGATCACTGGATATCCGGGGAAGGACTTGAATTATAACAGCATTTTGAAGGTTTCTTTCCTCCCTGGATAATCTATTTCCTCCAAATTGTTATTTTCTGTTTGTCTGTTTTAGTCTCTATCATTAATATCCTTAGAGCAATAAGAAAATAGATTGCATCTATGAAATAAGAACAGAATACCATATATATACATGAAACATTCAACTAACTTAAAAAAGAGGTCTCAGTAACAGGAGTGGGAAATAAAGTTGCGATAATCTCTGAGTAAGTAAAGCAAAAAAAATAAATAAACAACAGATATAGAGAATAAGACAAGAATATTACAGAACTAGTCCAGACGTTCCGACAGCCAAACAACAGAATTCCAGAAGGAGGAAAAAGGAAAAAATAAAAGGAGAGAGGAAAAACATCAAAAGGAGAGAGGAAAAACATCAATAGAGGATAATCTATTTCCTCCAAATTGTTATTTTCTGTTTGTCTCTTTTAGTCTCTATCATTAATATCCTTAGAGCAATAAGAAAATAGATTGCATCTATGAAATAAGAACAGAATACCATATATATACATGAAACATTCAACTAACTTAAAAAAGAGGTCTCAGTAACAGGAGTGGGAAATAAAGTTGCGATAATCTCTGAGTAAGTAAAGCAAAAAAAATAAATAAACAACAGATATAGAGAATAAGACAAGAATATTACAGAACTAGTCCAGACGTTCCGACAGCCAAACAATAGAATTCCAGAAAGAGGAAAAAGGAAAAAATAAAAGGAGAGAGGAAAAGCATCAAAGAATTAATTCACATACATTTTTCAGAATTGAAAGACAGAGTTGCCTGATCAAAAGAGCCCGTCTAGACCCAGCACAGTGGGTGAAAATAGACCCACACCAAGCAACATGATCGTGAATTCCAGAAGACCAAGTACAAAGAAAGATCCCACAAGCTTTCAAAGAGGAAAAACAAACAGTCCAGTACAAAGCATAAGGTATCAGAAAGGCTCTAGACTTCTCTAGACCAACAATGAAAGCAAGGCAATAAAACAGGTATAGAAATGTCAATTAAAGCAAGGATATAATAAAGATATTTTCATTCCTGCACAATTTCCAAAAATTTACCTCACAGGCACCCTTCCTCAAGGGGATATGGGCAATGATACTAAAAAAGAAAGAAAGAAAGAAGAAAACACAGGACACAGGAAGTAACAGATCCAACACAGGAGAAAAAGAGAGCCTCCAGGCTGAGAGTGAAGAGAGATCCCAAGATCATGGGTGTGCATCAGACAGGGCACAACAGGCAACAGCTGTGTTGACTGCAGTCAACACAAGATGCTTCCTGCTATTGGACCCTCTTTCTAACTCGAAGAGAGAATGCCCAGGTGAGCTGGTCCAGATTCTCACCTGTGCTTGTTTATCTCACAGTGTGCTGATGAAGTGCCTGTTCTCCACTCCCCTCCATGCCCACAAAAGTGTTCTGCTTGGACCTACTTCTGAGAGCAAGAGAAAGGCCATGTTGGCGAACTTCAAATCAAAAATAAGCAGCAGTCCACTCCTCCAGCTTAGCTGATCATTCACCAACTAGCCCAAAACACAGCCCTGGCAGGTGCCACAGGACTTGCCCTCTGACTCCCCCAGAACGGGCTCCTGTGAATTCTCTGAGGAACCCAACATCAGACTGTGACCCAGAAACGGTTTGGTTTACCTTTTCAGAGCTTTTCTCTAACAGAGGCAGCAACGTTACCCTTTCCCTACACAACTAGGCATGGGCTTGCTACTCAGCTTTTCAAAACTATATGTTGTTTAGGAATATGTACAAGAGGCAGAAAAACTATAAAGAGAAGCAAGGGAATAATTAACACAAACGCAGGGGAGAAAGGAGATTTCAGCCAGGGAGGAACGCACAAGGGCTTCTAATGTGCCAGTAATATTTATTACTCAATCTTCACAGGTAGATATCCACATACATAGATTTTACTTATTTTTTAATATATATACATGTATTAGAATACTCTTCTTTATGGTGATGCATTCTATAATAGATATCTTAAATCATAAGTGAATTTCTATTTAAATCAGTGATATTGTTTTAATATTGTGGAACACTAAAGGAACCAAAAAAATATTCTTAAAATTTTTATGCCTATAAATGTGAAAATTTACGTGAAATGGGCAAATTGTATGTAATTTACCAAAGCTGATATAAAAAGAAATAGAAAATACAAATAATCCTATAATTTTTTAAGTTGTCATAATTTAAAACCTTCCTATGAAGGAAACTTCAGGCCCAAATATTTTACCAGTGAATTCTACCAAACGTTTATGAAAGAAATAATTCCAGTCTTACACAATCTCTTCCAAAGAATGGAAAAAGAGGGCACTCTGTAACTTCTTTTATGAGACTCCCAAAACTTGACAAGAGCATTACAAGAAAGGAAAATTATAAGCTAATCTCACTCATGAACATAGCCATAAAAAATCATAAACAAAATATTAGCAAAACAAATCTAGCAATGTATATATGTATGTATGTACATATACATATTGTGTGTGTATATATATATGTGTATATATGCATGTGTATATTATATGTGTGTATATATATATATCTCATGACCTAGGTAGGATTTTTTTCAAGAATACAAAGTTGTTTTACCATTCAACAAAAATATAAAATTCAACATATTATCTCAATACAGCAATAAAGTATGTGATAAAATTCAGCATCTTAGCAAATTGGATGAGAGAATTTTCTTAATTTGATAAAGGATTTCTACAGAAAACTTTCAGCAAACATTGTACTTAATGGTGAAATGATAAAAAGAAAACTTTCCTTCTGAGGTTGTACATGAGACAAAAATTCTCATCTTATTTTCACTACTTCTATTCAAGATTAAACCGGAGGTCCTAGCCAGTACACAAGATGAGAAAAATAAATGAAAAGATGGTAAAGAAATCCATAAAACTGACAGTATTCACAGATGATAAAGATTATGTACTTAGAAAAAACAAATGATTTTACAAATAAAGTATTAGAATCAACAAAAGAAAAAGTAAGATTACTGGATATAGTACCAATATGCAGATAACAATCATACTTCTATGTACTAGAAACAAATAGAAAATGAATTTCTTAAAAGATACCAATTTAAAATACCATCAAGAAAACTCAATTACCTAAGAATAAATACAGTAAAAGATATGTAAGACCTCCACATAGAAAACTGTAAAATATTATTCAAATAAATTTGAATAATAATTTTAAATACCATAGTTATGGATTGGAGGACCCAACATTGTAAAGATGTCAATTCTCCCCTAAAAGCCAATAATAAGCAAAACAATCCTGAAGAAGAACAAGGTGTAAGAACCTACACTATCAGAGAGTAAGAGTTATTATAAAGCACGGTAATTAAGACAGTGTTGCATTGGCTCAAGGATAGACAAATAAAACAACAAAATAGGATAAGAGCCCCCAAATAGACCCACACACATATAGAAATTTATATAAAAATCGCACCACAGAGCAGTGGTAAAAGGATGGTCTCTGATAAACCGTGCTGAGTCAATTAGATGTCCAAATGGACAAAAATGAATTTTATTTTTCCGGACAAAAATGAAATTTGACTCCTTTCTCATTTCATGTGAACAAAATGAATCAATTCTAGGTGGCTCTTGATCTGAAAACAAAATAATAAAGCTTCCTGAAAATATAATGGGAGAATAGAAAGCACCAGCTATAAAGGCAGGACTGGTTACCTAACCTGTGGGACCCCTTGTTCAAAAATCACTAAGAAAAGCAACAGCAGAGCATTAAACCAAGTGTAGGGCCCTAAGGAGCATGGGCCTCACGTGACTACACAGATCACATGCCTGTGAAGCTGGCCCTGCAAGAAGCTAAAAGACTAGTAAATTGGACTACATAAAAACTAAGAACTCTCGTTCATCAAACGACACTTTTTTTCTTTAAACTGTTCCATCTCCTTTTATTACAATCCTGTCCTTGTGTTCCAGAATGAATAGCTATTTAATACACACACCACTCCTAAAATGGATCTTAACAGTCCCATTTCTTTCTCAGTATATTAAATCAAAAGGAAAAAAAATCAAAAAAAAAAATCACCTGGTTTAGTACATCCCAGGAACAGCACCTTTACTAAACAACAGGAAACAAAACATGCCAGAAATCTGACCAAATACACAAAGCAGCAGGTGAGATGCCTGATAGGAAAGAATGACTTCCAATGGAATGTTCATAGATGCCCTCTAGATGACACTCTTAAGAGAGTGAAAATGCAAGCCAAAAAAGTGGGAGAAGGTATTTGCATCACATGTATCTGACAAAGACTCATATTCAGAATACATAAAGAATTCCTACAAATCTATAAGAAAAAGGAGACAATCCTTTTCTTAGGAGACAATTAGCCAGTAAACATATGAAGAGGTGCTGAACCACGTTAGTAATCAGCAAAATGAAAATGAAAATCACGCAGCCACTAAAACACTCACTAGAAGAGTTAAAACTTAAAGGACTGACAACACCAACACCAATTGTTGGCCGCTCCAAATCTGCCTTTTCCTGTTGCTTTTTTTTTTCCCCTATGGCACTTATCACCTTAACACCTTCTTACATACATTAAAAAAAGGGTTGAGTCTTAGTAAGCATGTGACCCAACTAGGTCAAGGAAAGTGAATTATGGGACTTTCTGGAGGTACGGAAAAAGATGTTCTTTTTGGTAAGTTTGCTGATTTGGAGCTGCTGTTGGCCATTTTGGTGTTGTCCAATACAGAGGAAAGCACAGCTAAGAGATGAAGTCATATTCTTACAGATACTCTCTGAGCACCTGTATTTACCTGACTTAGCTACACCTGAAGGCACATCCTTGGACTTTTAATTATGTAAGCCCATCAATTTCCTTTATTGCTTAAATCAGTTTGAGTTGTGTTTCTGTACTCACAACTGAAAGAAGATTCGTCACTATTACAATGTGGTGACAAAGCACAATAGTAGACTGAAAAATAGTGCATTAATCATTCAAAATTATGTTTATGAATAATTTATGCCAATGGCACCAGCTTATAATATGTTACATGAAAAAGGCAGGATACAGAAATATTATACAGTACACCGACTTTGGAAAAACTTCATATTAAAAAACCACTTGAATAAAAATTCAAAAACATTAAGAGACTGTCTTTAGAAAATGGTATTTCCTCTTCTTTTTACACTTCTGTATTTTCCAAAGTTTCCTTATTATTATATTTTAACACTTTTTGTTAAGATATAATTCACATACCATAAAATTCACCCTTTCAAACTGTACAATTTAGTGATTTTTAGTATATTCACAGAATTCTTAAACTTGCAGGTGATCCTTTGAAAAATGTATGTTTTTCAGACCTTCCTTTTAAAATGTTTGCCTTTTAACTTATCTTGGGAATGATGTATTGAATTTGGAAATTGTAGCTACCAGTGGATGTGTGGCATTTTTAGGAATTCACCCATCTGCATTTTTCTCCTTATTATATTCTGGTAGTATTTTCAGGCAACATGTTATTTTGCTTGTAACATGTATGAATCATACACAAATCATAATGGTATGAGCCACTTTGTTCTATATTTTTGTACAAGAACTCAATTTTTTTTTCACTTTTTATCATGGAAACTTTCAAACATACATAAAAGTACAGAAGATAGTACAATAAGCCCCATGTACCCTTTATCCACCTATAATGATCATCAAATTATAGCTTTTTTTAATCAATTGTTTTGAAACAAAAAAAAAAAAAACAAACCCATCACCGCTATCTGACAGCACAACATTTTCATCACCCCAGCAAGAAACCCATGCCATTAGCAGTCATTTCCTATTCTCCCTACTCGCAAGCCCTGGCAATGACTAATTTACTTTCTATTTCTATGGATTTGTCTATTCTGAACATTTCAAATAGAATCATAAAGTATGTGGACTTTTGTGCCTGCTTTTTTCACTTAGCATCATGTTTTCAAGGGTCATCCATGTTGTAACATGAATTAGTAACTTCACTGCTGTTTATGGCTGAATAATATTCCATCATATGGATGTATCACATTTGTTTATCCATTCATCCATTGACAGTCATTTGGGTTGTTACCATTTTTTGGCTATTATAAAAAAAACTGCTATGAACATTCATGTACCAATTTTTTGTGGGGATATACATCTCCAATTCTCTTGGGTAAATACCTAGGAGTAGATGGCTGGTTGAGTGCATTACTTTTATAATTTTTTAAAAAACAATGAGAATTGTTTCTTAGTGGAAAATGTTGAATGTCAGTGATATCAAACTCAGGGTCACACAAATTCCTTCTTCTGCCGCAGAGGACAAGGTACTACTGTAGAGAAGAGACCCATAGAAAAAGAAGAACAAAGACCACTCACTATTTGACAAAGTATCAGTCTCTACCAGGCATTTATGATAGCAAGATTTAATCATATTATCAGGATGCCAGGGTGGACACATTAATAAAATGAGTCTATAAGCTGCCTAAAATTCCTGTACTTATAGACCAGGCTAAAATAAAGATAATATTTCCATTTACATTCACGTTTTTTTTTCATGCTTTTCTCTTTTCAGTTTTCCACCGCTAGATTTTATCACTTGATCTATAACACCTTTCACAAACTCAACTAGCATAACAAACATTTAATGTACCAATGCAGAAAACTGTAGAACTAGGCAATGCTGATCATTAAGATGGCCTCCCTTCTGCTTTCAGGAAAAATAGTTAAACCACGGGATAAGCAAACTACTTAAAAATCTTAACATCAGAATCAAACTCCCGGCCAAATATTCACCTTATTCTTCCCATCATCTTAATGCCTTTGGGTAGATTTTCCTGCCCACCACACTACATTTGTTCCATAATCCAGCTGGCCAAGAAAAGATATTTACTTCACATGCAAACTATGCTAAAGCAGTATATTCTAATAAACCTGAAACTCTGTATTATATCCTTCGTATGTTACAAATTTCTTATTGCTCCAACAGTAATCCAGTATTATAGAAGTATCAATCTAATTGCTAAGAAAAAGCAGACCCCTCTTATGTTTACGGTACAAAGAGTGAAGTTTTGAGATATCTATCTTCAAATTCCTTCTCAACCACTAGGCAAACTACCTAAACTTTCTGAATCTCAATTTCCCAATAAAATGTGCCTAAAGACAATATACTTTTGGAATTGCTATGAGAGATAAAACCAACACTTTCACATAAAGCACATACTTAGTGAATAGTAGCTGCTGATACCATTCTTATTATTAATTTTAAGATTAATATTGAAGTGGTTATACTATGGTTACCCTTAGATAAACGGTAAAATTTAGGGAAAAAATCTGCTGTTCTATAAGGCAAATATTGATCCTGCTCTTATTCTCACCCCAGTTTGAAAATAAAGGGATTCTACCATAAGGCTTGGTGTAGAAAATCAAAAAGTCTAAGCAGTTGCATCACCTGTGTTAGAAATAAAAATGATCTAGTCATTTTGGTTCATAATCCACACTTTCTGAATCATCATCCACTTATGATTCTTATTTCAAAATTAATATATCCCCTTTGGTGTATCAACAGGAAATAATCCATTTTAATAAAAGATTAAAATTGTTTAATTCTATAATATGACCCTGTTTTTGTAAAACTAACAACAATAAAAATATTTCATGTACATGTAAAAAGAAAATTGTTTAATTCTATAGCATGTTATAAAAGGGGAAAAGTCACTTACAGAAAGAATCGTAAGCACTGAATCCATATGGAGGGGAAAATAGGGGTTATCTGACTTTTGCACATTAAATACAAACAATTCAACACGTATGCTGTAATTCAATGCATCACTGACAGTCACCACTAAACTGAAAGTTCAGTGACTAATCTAATTAAACATATTTGTTATTAGTTGACTTTGAGGAAAGAGGACAAATGGGTAACTACTGGAATCAGGCATTTAGTCACTAAACATCTAACCTCTGGGGCTTCTCTGGTGGCGCAGTGGTTAAGAATCCGCCTGCCAATGGAGGGGACACAGGTTCAAGCCCTGGTCTGGGAAGGTCTCACATGCCGTGGAGCAACTAAGCCCGTGCACCACAACTACTGAGCCTGCATGCTAGAGCCCGCGAGCCACAACTACTGAGCCCATGTGCCACAACTACTGAAGCCTGCGCGCCTACGGCCCGCACTCTGCAACAAGACAAGCCACGGCAATGAGAAGCCCACGCACCGCATCAAAGAATTGTGGCACCGCTCGCCACAATTAGAGAAAGCCCACGCGCAGCAACGAAGACCCAATGCAGCCAAAAATAAACTAATTAATTAATTAATTTTTTAAAAAATCTAACCTCTGGAGTTCTCAAATGGATAAATAACCATTTAGTCAAATTTCTAACAACGTCTACATCATAATACTTTATCATATGATGAGAATGATAATTCTAATACACTGTTATTTCTTAATTCAACAAAAAAAACCCATTCTGTTCCATTTAATAGAGTCTTATTACCCAGGTAAGAACTGAAATCCAAGGAAAGGAGCCATTAACCCCATATTCTCTGACATGCAAAACTCTGGATTTAAAGAGACAAAAATCTAAAATACATAGGAATGCTGCACCCACAAATCCACAAATTAAATCGGGGGCATGTGGACACATTTTTCTAAAAAGACATAAAAGCCGGTCCTTTCATCAGTCAAGCAAAGTGAAATTCTAAATGATTATCAGTCTCTGGTAATTACCAGTCTGTGATCCTGTGCTAGCCTGACATTCCTCTCTGTCTCCTGACACTGGCTCCAATGCCCCCCCTTATACTTTCCCACACATCCAAATCCATGCATTTACCACTTTGTGCTTTTAACTTCTGGTACAAACAATGGGAAGATGAAAACACAGTTGAAAAGAGAAAAATCAAAATCAAAACATTTCAAAATAAAAAGGGAAAATAATACCATTTTTACTGGACACTAGTGAATCAACCAGAATCCATGGAAAAATATCAAATACTTATAACACATGACAACTTTTTGTATACATACACATATACAGATATACATGTACTATATGGTATACATGTGTATCTATATATGTACATGTATATCTATATATCTCTACCTATTTCAGACAAGTGTCTGGCTCTGGGGAAAACCCTATTCAAAACCAGTCTACTCAATTATATTCCTGCTTCTTGTATGGACTATTACATCATTATAACAATAAAGAAGTATTCCGTTTAATACACATTAGGTTGAAACCTTCCTCAGTAAACAACATAATAATAATTTGGGGATAACAGTGATATAATAAAAGGAGAGGAAGAAAACAGTATTTTCTTTTAATAACAAACATAAGAATGGAATTTAAGTCATTAATTTTATTATCTGAAGCTAATCAAGCCCTAAAAATTGTTTTACGAAAACAGACACATCTTCATTTGGAATTTAAAAAAAAACTCTATGAAGTGTCACGTTACATACAAAATGTGACAGGGTAAAGGAAAAAGAAAAGGCAACTTTCACATGCACCTAAAAAGCTGCCACGGGCATTCTGTCAAAACACATTATCGTGCCTCTGTTTACCATACCTGAACATACTGTTCTGCCGCGCTGCATGTTAATAAAAAATAAAAAACAAAAATAGGGAAACATTAGCAGAATAAAACATAAAACTCTTGCATGGAGAATTAAAAAATCAATTCACAAGCTTTTATATCCAGTATCTAACATGGATTAGTAAGTTAATATTTTGTTTTTAACTCAGTTAATAAACCATGCATCTCTTACTTATGAATGGATTACCCACGAGACAGGTTTAATTTGTTAAAATATTTTGTCCTCTTCAGATTTCAGAGCAAGTTGTAAGATCCTGTTCCAAGAGTCTCCTTCTTTTAAATCAATTGTTTAATTCACTTATTAGAGCAACACAGCATAAGAAAGTAGAGACATGCCTTTTAGGTTGTGTCTCTTTGCTGCTGTTTTAAAAATAAAGATTTTAGTCATTATGTAGCATCAGGCAAAAATAACCATTGTCAAAGTGAAGTGCTACCTCAAATCTAGAATAAAACTAACTACATTGTAACATCAGACATGTCATATACATTTTAACTGAAAAATATAGGAAGCTGTCTGAGTTGTTCATCGTTCTTAGTTCTGAAGGTATAGACTTCCATTTAAAACTTCTCAATACATATATTCAAAAGCATAATGACTACTGGCATGGCTTCACTAACATTCCGGTCCCACGTGGCAAAAGGGCTTACCCCAATCCAGCACTTACTTCTCTTCTGAGACACAGCCTGCAGGCACGCCGTCACAACATCGCAGTTCCTCTGTACTTTGTGCACAAGCCTATCTTTCTGCTTCAGCTGCCGAAGTAATTTCGCTGATTGAATGCCAATCCTGTACTTTAGCTCTCCAAGGATCATCTTCAGTTCATTTGTGTCTATCAGTAAAGAAAAAGGAAAATAGAACAATAAATACCCTGAGAGGAATACAAATTCCAATGTGATACCAATCATGAGATAAATCTCTGGAATATCCATTTAAACCAAGTAATCCTGGATTCTCACCCAGGATTACATGTAAACATTCAGCTAAAAGGTTCTGATGAAATAAGTCACTCTTGTATTAATATTTCTTGCCCTGTCCATGCAAAGACTGTAAGAAAATTTTATTCTTGAGGCTACTTGTAACATGTAAGCAAAGACTCTTATGATATCCAGCTCTGGTTTCAAATTTATGTTTCATTGCCTTAAAATTGGCATGTATTTTTTCTATCATTAAAGTGCTCAGATGGTAAGCTTACAAGAAAAGAATCTTTAGTCTGTTAAATCAATGATAAATCTAACAGCTGATAACGAATGTTTTTTAAAAGCACTCACTTTTGTAAATGATCAGTTAAAAGTAAGTAATATTACCACATTTTCTAATATAGATAAATGTAGTGATAATGGTTTTGTTTTAAATACACAGTCTTCTCATAGCTTGACATTGAGTACAACATTTCATCTTCACATATGGTAGAAAATACGTCCTTCAAACAGATAAATAAAAGACAGTTCGCATCTATAAAACTAATATTCTCAACAGCAGTTTTTCTACAAATGAAAAAAGACTTGGGAATCAGAAGTGACCACAACATTTATACGAATAATCATTACAATTTGGGAGTCTCGTTTGTCATACTGCATATTAGTATGACTAATGTCGTACTTCATTAGTCACCATACTGTGACCTGCCAGGCAGGCAAAGCCTTCCACTCGGCGTGGCACAGGCTAGGCCCTCGTTAGAGGTCCTGTGTGGGGTTTGGATCTACTCATTTTTTTTTTTTTTTTTTTAATTTTTTTTTTTTTATTTATTTATTTATGGCTGTGTTGGGTCTTCGTTTCTGTGCGAGGGCTTTCTCCAGTTGCGGCAAGTGGGGGCCACTCCTCATCGCGGTGCGCGGGCCTCTCACTATCGCGGCCTCTCCTGTTGCGGAGCACAGGCTCCAGACGCGCAGGCTCAGCAATTGTGGCTCACGGGCCCAGTTGCTCCGCGGCATGTGGGATCTTCCCAGACCAGGGCTCGAACCCGTGTTCCCTGCATTGGCAGGCAAATTCTCAACCACTGCGCCACCAGGGAAGCCCTGGATCTACTCATTTTGAAAGGGATTTGGAGAAACTAGAGAGGATCAGAAGAGAACAAACGAAGTGTGCAAAAGTAAGAAAAACATTGCAGAGATCACAGGAAGTGAACTGTCCGGGTCTGTGTCAGAGAAGTGGGTGAGGGTTGCTTTAACAGCTGTCATACTTGATTGACCTCATTATGGAAAATGCATTTGACCTTGAGTTAAAAAGGATTGCCTTTGGATCAATCCATTTATCTGTGTGATCTCAGGCAACGCAGTGCTCCAAGTCTCAAATTCTACAAGATTATTCTGAAAAACAAATGTGAATAGCCTTTATAAACATTAATATAAAGAGCACTAAAGTAAGAATAAGGAATTACTGTGAAGAAGAAAACAACAGCCAGCTATTTCTCTCACCTTGAGTTCAAATGTGGTGAGATATAATGAGAAGTAAGAACACACTTAGGTTAATTGAAAACATTTGGGTTCTTAGGATAATTAAATGTGGAATCGAGCAACAAGAAGACACCAGAGACTCTTCAATCCCAGATTCCTTCAAATAGAGCAAATTCGAATGTTTAAAGTTTTTCCCTCTATTAACAGAAACAAAAGGGATAGGGATATCATCATCTTATATTCAATTACACTTTCCTTCCACAAAAGAGTCATTTTCGGTGACTCTTCAGATACCTAGAGCTCTGTGATTTTCTGAATGATATGTACTGTCCAATGTAGGAAAAATCTTCAGAGCTGAACTTGAAAATGTCTTTTACAGCAACATCTGCTGGTATATAAATATCTGGAAGACAGAAATAAGGTCTCCTTTATCTTTATTATGTCCCACAGCATCAGCCATAGCTCCTAACACAGTGTTCAATAAATGAGGAAAAATGAGATCATCAACTGACAAACTGGACAATTTCCTCTTTAAGGAATTCCAGTGTATATAATAATAAAAACAATATCTCACATTTATTGCACTTCACACCCATTACCTTACATAACTCTCACTACAGCCCTGAAGTAGTAGCATTTTCTTTTACTGAAGTATAGTTGATTTACAACATTGTATTGTAATTGTAATACAATATTGTATTGTATTGTAATACAATATTGTATTAGTTTCAGGTATACAGCAAAGTGGTTCAGTTATATATATTTTTAGATTCTTTTCCATTATAGGTTATTACAAGATACTGAATATAGTTCCCTGTGCTATAGAGTAAATCCTTACTGTTCATCTATTTTATATATAGTAGTGCGTATCTGTTAATCCCATACTCTTAATTTATCCCTCCCCACCCCCTTTCCCCTTTGGTAACCATCAGTTTGTTTTCTGTGTCTGAGTCTGTTGCTGTTTTGTAAATAAATTTATTTGTATTATTTTTTAGATTCCACATATAAGTGATATAATTTTTTTTTCTCTGCCTGACTATGAAGTAGTAGTATTATTATCCCTATTTGTAGGTGAGGAAAATGAGACTCAGAGAGGTTAAAGAGCTTGCCCAAGGTCACACAACTAGTAAGGAACAGTGGCAGGATATTAACTCAAGCTTTCTAACTCCAAAGTTCACGCCCTTAATGACAACAGTGAAAAGAGCGCTTAGACTTCCTGAGAAACCATTTTGGTGCCTCACTTAAATAAACGACCCACACATGCTAAATATCTAAATAGGTGCTACAACAAAATCCCTAACAGAGGGAACAGCGAATTAATACACAGGTTATCTACATTATAAGAGAGTCTTAACTACATATTATGTTAGGAGGGATATTTTTTTGACCCTGAAAAAAATCAAATAACCTAATCTGTAAAATTATTTAAGTAGACAGCTGTTTCCATTACCTGATTCTTTATTCTTAGTACTCTAATGATGTTTATCGATGAAGGAAAAGGGGTATTATGTGTGTGTTTGTGTGTGTAGGACTATCATAATATGGCACCATGTACATCCTAATAGGGTCGACTACAAGGAAAGAAGAGATTAGCAGATAGCTGACCATGCAGAAAGACTGAGACTTGGGCAAAACTGACTCTTACAGGTCTTATGAATGATTAGTAGAGTGGTCACTTATTTGAAATCTGTATTTCCAAAGCTGTACTGTGACGTCTTCCTTAAACGTTAGCTTGCCAAATTTCCTCTTCCAAAAGGAAATCACTAATCCACAAAATTCTCTCCGTAATGAAAAGTAAGTAACCTTGTAAAAAACAGAAAGCCAAATCATAAGTCTTCAAAATTGATTCTGTTGGATTCTGAAAGAACTACTGCCCTGCAGAACTCTTGGCATAAACACTCAGAACAGCCAAATAATTGTATAAAATTAAACAGCACAACTCCAGCTAAAGTCCCAGGCAGGGGTTGGGGGGGGGGGCGGGGAGGAAGGTGGAAGCCATTTGTAACAATCAGCTGGGAAAAAAATCCTCACCAGGAAGCCAAAAGAGGAAGCTGAAAGCTGTTTACACAGATTTCAGAAAGCAGGCAAATTTATTCCTTTTCTAGTTAGGTTCCGCCCCCCGACCCCACCCCATCCCGGCACCAGCTGGACTGACTTTACAAATAGGAGACAGGAGACCCATCCATAGTATTCTTGTTCCTCCCTTTCCTGGTAATTTAGCACAAGGACATTAACTCAAGAAATGTTATAGTGGCTTAGCATATTTTTCCACACCTCACTTCATTTTGTAAATTGAGGTCTTGATATATCTATACAAAAAGACAACTGTAATAACTCTGTAAGTGCCTGAAAGGAAATCTATTATGAACAGTTGAGGAAAAAAAAAAATCTCAATTAGGACACAGCATCAGAGTCTGATAACAAAAGAAACCAAATTAGCCTCTCCCCCCAAAGCCAAGGCCATTTTGGGATCGACCTCTCCAACTGAAGGTACCGGCAGTTAAATGCTGTGATAATGACAACGCCCTAGGGCCCTCCACTAATCCTCCACCCAAGGGGGAAAAAAATCCACCTAGTGAGCTTCTTGAAACCAGACGTTCTGAGAAATGGATTTCACACGTTCTGCTTAGAAACTGCATTATTGAATTATTCTGCCTCACTAGTTAAACACTCTCCCAGTGGTGTGGCCAAGGAAGGCGGATTTAAGATAAAATTTTTAAAAAGTGGATTTTTTTTTTTTTTAAACCAGCCCCAAGAGTCGCCTCTATTCTCCCAGAGCCCTCTGAGTAACTTCAGATAGACAAATCGGAAACTCCAAACCTGTCTTAACAGCTGTTCTGGTGAAATTAGAACCTGGACTGCCTCTCCCCCTGGGCCTCCACAAACACAAGGAGGATGGGGGACGGGGGGAGGGGGGAGACCCGTTGGTACCATTCCGATAACCGATGCTTCACTCGACAACTCGAGAAGGGATGGGGGGACAATAAGAACTTAGTCATGAATCCGTGACACTGTGGCCAGCCGCGCCAGATCAAAGGAGACGTCCCAAACTTAACCTCTGGGCGCACGGCCCATCAGCACAGGTGCGCACTGGTGAGCCGGAGAGCGCGGACTGTCCCAGCGGGGGCGCGGCTCCGGGAAGCTCCCGGGAACCCCCTCCCCCCGGCCCTCACCTTTCTGCCACAGGTACTGCATCTGGTGCCGCTGGCTCGGCCGCTCCTGCAGCTCCTGCAGCACACCGGAGTCGCCGGCGCCGGCGCGGCCGCCCAGGAACACGTCGGAGCCCGAGGCCTCCGTGGAGCTGTCGAGGCTGTCTCGGCGCCGCTGGCGGCCCCCGGGCCCGTGGCCCCCGCCGGCCGCCTCCTCCTCCTCCGTGTAGCTGTACAGCTCGGTGAGCAACCCGCTCACCAGGGACGCCGTGCAGCTGCCCCGAGGCTCGCCGGGCTCCGGGTCCTCCTCGCCTTCCCAGGAGTCCCGGGAGCCCCGCGTTCGCTCCGCCGGGGGCGCCCCTCGCAGGTTTACAACCAGGGGCACTCTGGGCCCCGCGTCCTCCGGCCTCACCTCAGGCTGCGGGAGCCCCGTCCGGCCCCCGCCGGCGGGCAGGACCTCCATGGCTCTCGCCGCTCCTCCCGCCGTTGCTCCCGCGGCGCCTCGGCGCGCCGGCCAGTTCCGGGAGGAGGCGCGGCCTCGGCCCCGCTGGGGGTGTCCTGGGCCGGGCGCAGCGCCAGCGACCTCCGGATCCCCCAAGCGCCCGACCTCCCCCCGGGTCTGTACGCGCGCCGCCTCCCCTCGGCCCCGGGTGGGGAGGATAGGGCGGCGGCCACGCCTCTCGATACCTGGAGACACCTGCAACAGGTGAGGCCAGCCTACGCTCGGGAGCGATCTCTGAAGAGCGTCCAGGAGCAGGATGTGGCCAGAACGAATCAGGATGAAGCCTTTAGCCCGGAGGGGGAAGGGCGCTCTGGCTGCTGCCACCTTCACTTTTATGAACGTGATTAACTCAAGAAGAGGGCAGCTCTAGCATCCTATTCAGCCACCAGCTCGAAATAGTGCCCGGTAGAGTTCTAAGCGCCCAACAATAGGCCGAGGCCGGGAGCTCCCTCCTTCATCTACTCCGGGCACAATGCCCAGCCCTTCTCACCTTCCCACCTGATCTGGGCGCCTTTAAAGGCTTTCTTAGTTTAGTTTCTGACAACTTTTCTGAAGACCTGGCATATACTTGAGATTTAATAACGCTGTGAACTTTTTTCCTTCGGTGAAAGATAAAGTACTGGATTAAAATCAACTAATGCCCTGGCACAAGACCTAACAGAGAATGAGGATTTAATACGTGTCATGAGAAGGCAAAATTAATAAATTGATGCAGCTGATTCTATCAGTAAAATCAAAAGTTTACCTGATATCCTAAGAGATGTATCTTTACCCTACACCTCAATGGAAGAACTGGGTGCCCCTCCACTGTAGATATTTTTGTGAATTTAGTAATAATTTTCAATGTTTTTGAGCACTTTTTGTGTGCCAGGCACTGTTCTGAGTTCTTTGCATGAATTATCCCATTTAATTCTCACTTTAACCCTATAAAGCGGTAAGCACTATTTTTTTATTGAGGCATAACTGACCTATAACATTATATTAGTCTCAGGAGTACAACATTATGATTCGATATTTGTATATGTTGCAAAATGATCACCACAATATGTCTAGCTCACATATGTCACCATACAGTTACAAAGGTAACAAAGTACTATTTTTTCCTCACTTTTCAGATGAGGGGGCTGAAGCACAGAGAGGCTGAATAACTACCAATTCACAAAGAATAAAGTGAACTTTCCGTAAAGCTTAAAGTGTCTGGCTTTCAGTACGGATGTGTATATATTTGTCTATCTCCTAATGCTATTAAATACTTGCCATATTTTTTAAAGGAACAGCAAAGCACCTAGTGAACAATGGTGGTATTTTATGTTTGTTCAACACACTTTTTACTTTTCAAGGCACTTTCATAATAGAGCCTGTAGAAACCTGGTGTCCCTTGGCATCACCACCAAAATACATGTAAACATAGAGTGAGAGCAATAGGACCCTTTTAGAAACTAGAGTTAATATAAGGGAAGCAGAAGTTTTATAACTTTTCCTTTATGTATCCAGAATTTAAAATTATACTAGAAATAGTATTTTATGGTTTTGTAACTGTGTTAACTACTACTGTATCCATTTAACTTTAAAATGTATGCAGTAGAAGGAATGGAATTATTTGTTATTTTGTTGTTGTTTTGTTTTTTGAGGTTTGGTTTTTTTTTTTCTGTTGTCTCCAGCATTGAATACAGTCCTGAAATCCTTCCTTCAGATGTCAAACTTTGCAACAAGCAGGACTTAAACAAAGGGAAACGCTGAAATTGGATCTCTTTTCTTAGTTGACTTCCCAGCCCTTTCTCTCTATCTCCAGTAAGAGATGTGATAACTACTAGCCTTCAGCACAATTCACATCTGGGGTATCACTATCAGGACCTATAAAGAAACTCAAAGTAAGCTGAAGTGGATGGTGAAAGAGGCCAGGAAAAACAGTAGGTCATTGACAGTCAACATTTCTAAATTAATCAAACTCCAAAATCATCTCCTGTTACCCATCATTACCAAATCACCTGAGGACAGAAAATTGGCAAAATAAAAACTAACAAGGAAAGCAGATTCAAGGTCCTTTGCCCTTGTTGGAATGATCTTGGCCCAGATATCCACGTGACTCTTCTCTCACCAGGTGAGGTCTCTGTTTAAATGTCATCTTCAGGGCTTCCCTGGTGGCGCAGTGGTTAAGAATCCGCCTGCCAGTGCAGGGAACACGGGTTCAAGCCCTGGTCCGGGAAGATCCCACATGCCGCGGAGCAACTAAGCCCGTGCACCACAACTACTGAGCCCCTGCTCTACAACAAGAGAAGCCACTGCAATGAGAAGCCCACGCACCGCAATGAAGAGTAGCCCCCCTTGCTGCAACTAGAGAAAGCCTGCGCGCAGCAACAAAGACCCAACTCAGCCAATAAATAAATAAATTTTTAAAAAATAAAATAAAATGTCATCTTCTCAGTGGATCCTTCCTAACCGCCCTGTTTAAAATTGCAGCTCCGTAACCCCCAGTATTCCCTTCTTCCCCTTCCTTGTTCTCTTTTCTTCCATAATACTCACCACCTTCCAACATATTATACCATCTATGGATTTATTTTATTCTCTGTCTTCTGCCACTAAAAATAAGCTCCTGAAGGCAGGAATTTTTGTCTCCTTTGTTCACTGATGTATGCCCACCACCTAGAACAGATGCTAGCACATTATATGTACTCAATAAATATTTGTTGAATTAATTAACTGAATGAATAATATGAAAACTAGAGAAAAGATCAACCAATTACCTACTTTCCTAAGAAAAGTGAGTTCCATTAAACAGAGTCCTAGAAGAGGTGCTGGCAAAGAGCAGCCCATTTTTGTACCCTACATTACTGCTGCCCGGTGATGGGATGGTCCCCAATGAGTTCCCTAAAGGTCTGAAGCCAACTAATTGGATATGAGAGAGAACCATTGGCCTGACAGAATATGATTTCAAACTGATCACGACTAATTAATAGCTTAAATTAAATTTACTATGGTTAACTATGCTACTAATAATAATCAGCATTTTAATTTGTTTGGAACTTTAGTTTTACTATTTAAATAATTATATTAATTATTTGTATCAGATATAAGGTCCAATATTGCATTATATTTACAAGTAGCTAAGAAGCATCTATCTCTAAGTTGAGTACAATTTACTATAATCTATAGAATATAATTTATATAAATCTGTGTACAAGATACAGACCATGAACATTTTAATTATTTCCAAACCTGTATCAGGGTCTTGCCAATAACCTTCTGTCACCTGTCATTTAAAACTACCTTAACCTATATAAGATGGATTTTGTATATTGTTTTCTTGCTCAACATTTTATTATGAGTATTTTCCCTACTATCCCATTTAATAAATGATATTCTATTTAAAAAAATAAAAAATAAAACTACCTTAAGACTCTCAGCATTATTAATAATTTGATAATTTTTTTCAGCGTGTGCAAACACACATAAAGACGAAATTGCTGTGATGAAAGTTATGATTATTCTTGGAATGGCTGATTTGTAAAATCTAGCAGTTAACTTTTTCTCTAATCCTTCAGGGATTACTCATTCTTGAGTCACAGGAGAAATGCACAAGGTCGTTGCTGGGTTTCAGCTTCTCCTCATAGACGCTCACTCTTTCTCAAAATTAATTGCTGGGCTTCCCTGGTGGCGCAGTGGTTGGGAGTCGGCCTGCCAATGCAGGGAACACGGGTTCGAGCCCTGGTCTGGGAAGATCCCACATGCCGCGGAGCAACTAGGCCCGTGAGCCACAACTACTGAGCCTGCGCGTCTGGAGCCTGTGCTCTGCAACAAGAGAGGCTGCGACAGTGAGAGGCCCGCGCACCGCGATGAAGAGTGGCCCCCACTCGCCGCAACTAGAGAAAGCCCTCGCACAGAAACGAAGACCCAACACAGCCATAAATAAATAAATAAATAAAAAATTAAAAAAAAAAAAAAAAAAAAATTAATTGCTGATTACAATTTATTTATATCCTTGGAATGCAATACAATCTCTATTTTCAATTTAATAACTATACATGAAGAATCATATTTTTCAATCCCAAAAGTTGGGATAAGAGGTAAAAAGGGGATTTTCATACTTTAAAAAGCCACCAAACCTTAGACCTTGGGAAATACATAGTAATCCATAGTAGACAGTCAATAAATAAGAGCTATTAATGTTGAATGACATGTAAGTCATAAAATTTGAGTGCTTAGAGAACTTTGGAGATCTCATTTGACTACTGCTTAATAATTATTATACTGTATTTCAAAGTGACAGACTATAACCTTTCCTTTGCAAGAGTAGAAAAAGTAGTTGTGATTGCTCAATGCATATCAGATGGGAACTGAACTTCTGATCTCTCACCCATATTCAAGTGACATTCTTTGAGAGTAAGTGAGGTGTCTTAGGTAGCCACCGACAAGGACGGACTAACATCAATGGCCTCAGCTGCTTTGCCTAATTCATTGTTTAGTGCCTCTTCCATGTGAATGCTTTCTAGTGGACGTAAACACATCATACAAAGATCTTCACACTTTGTGCCTATTCCTACATGTCTATCCCTATGCCTCCACACCAGAACCCCCCATCTCCAATCTCCCAGTCATTTTCCTTCCAGGGTCATGACCACCCAGCAGAGGCCATTCACCACTGCCAGTGAGTCCATATATATTCTAATCTCAGGTCACATCTTTCTACACAAACTGGATGGTCAGGTGCATCACTGAAAGCTCTGCCCATTAAGATGGTTTTCTCTCACCACTGTCATTCAAGGCCAAGCTGAGTGAGGCTATAATGCAACCATCAACCACTTCCACTTTGCACCCATATACCAAGCTGTTCTATCCTTAAACAAAGCTCAGACTTTCTCCTCCTCTTTCAGCTGGTCTATAGTCCCCCAGGTGTGAGCTGAGATAGGAGTACGGGGCAACCATGATGAGTGAGTCTGGGCTATCTCTTCATGCACTTGCTTGTGCCCTCTGGTCTTGTTCATGCTTGGTTCCAGATGTACCATTTCATCTTCTGTAGAACTACTGCTGATCCTGACCAACTTTATGACTTGGGAATCCTAGAGGACCCAGCTGGTGATGGATAATTCAGGTAGCATCGTCATTTAGTGCCTCATGGTCAAGAGTCCCATCTCTCTCAGGGCTCAGTACATTAGGAGCTGTTTTTCAAAAGATGTGTGATTCCTGCTATAGGTAGGTATCATGACCTTGCTCCAAAACCACAGGGGTCTGCATTGTGATTTTTTCCTATTGGAGTGTGTTTCACATTGCATCTGTTCCCACCACTGACACCTGGAATGCCATAGGGTCTGCTTGCAGGTATAGCCCAAGCAGAAGGGCTACCTGCATCACAGGTTGGACCTGCCACCAGGATGGACTTCAAGATGTGACCTCTGCACTTGTACAGAGCTGCACTCTTTCAGAATGTCCCCACACTTGGCTTAATGTTTTGTTGTCATCTTGAAATTATTAACAATATTTTCTTTGAACTTGTGTTTTGTAAGTGAAGTCCAGTACGACAATGGAAGGTGTGCAGGAGCAGTAGAGATAAGCCAGGACTGGTGGGTAGAGCACGCAGCAGCAAGGCACCAAGAAATTGTCACATGTGCATACCTCCAGGTGGTCCAGGGAGCCTCAGGGCCCCCAGGTGGGCAGGCAGAGACCAGAGCCCAGGTTGGTGGCAGCAACTGTAGAGAGAACAGTGGAAAAGCAGCAGTGGTGGCCAACAGCAGTAAGAAAGAAAGGCTTTCTACTTAAAACTGGTGCTGGGACCTGCTGTGGGGATCCAGCCTGCCCATCTGTTTCCTGAATGCCATCTTTGTGATGTTTGCACAAATCTTTGAGATCTGTGCAAACATCACAAATCTGTGCAAAAAATGCCAGTTTTCAGGCATTACATTTTGTCAGTAAATTATTATAAAATACAAGCACACATATGATATTGAAATAAAGCATATCAGAAAATTATTAGAATTCGTCACTGAGTTTAGTCTCTGGTTTTGAAAACTTCTGCAATGTGGCAAATCAAATTTCCACAGTCTTAGAAAGAAATTAAAGATCAATGCATTTGATGGAAAAGAACACTATTTTCAAATATAGCTCTAGATAAACCAATTATTAACGATGAAAACAACTTAAAATTTTAATTTTTTCTTATAATTGAAGATGCAGTGATAGAATGCAAAAACAGGCACTCCGAATTATATAAAAACTTGAAGCCATCTGAGGTTTCTTTTAGGCCCTTCACAAGTTACAGGAAATGTTGGAGGAAATATCACAATGTAACTATTACACCAGTCACAATTTTACAATTGCAAAATTATAATAATTTATGATTTACATTGAAATTAAATTCATATCTAAATAAAACTGATCTGTAGAGAGATTTAAATGTTTTTAGAAAATTTGTTCCACAATCATCAGCTCTACCTGTGCTAAAATTTGTATTTTGAAATAATCTGTCAAAAGTTTATCCCACTGTTATACACCCTATAAAATACTGTTAACAGCTCCAGTAACAGTTATATCAGAAGAGCCTCCTCAAAATTAAAAATTATTTGCAGTCAGGCATTTGCTGAGAGTCACGAGATCACTTTTAGTTATATCAATTGAAAATGAAGTTGCTAAAAATACACATTTTGATTTTGAAATGAATTTGTAGGAAATTGTGAATTTGTAGGCCTATGAAATGAATTTATAGGAAAGCAAGCCAGAAAAATTATATAATCAATCAAGATATCACATTAATAATCATTATTTATTGTATTACATAAATTATAACACCAAAAGTTTCTCTGCAGCTTGTAAGATTACAGTGTTATCCATGTATCACTATAACACCCATTGCATTTTGTAAGTAACTCAATATTTTTTAATGAAAAACTTTACATTTTACCACTTTCAGTGGCACTTTTTTCCTGCTTATTTATTTATTTATTTATTTATTTATTTATGGCTGTGTTGGGTCTTCGTTTCTGTGCGAGGGCTTTCTCTAGTTGCGGCAAATGGAGGCCACTCTTCATCACGGTGCGCGGGCCTCTCACTATCGCGGCCTCTCTTGTTGCGGAGCACAGGCTCCAGACGCGCAGGCTCAGTAGTTGTGGCTCACAGGCCTAGTTGCTCCGTGGCATGTGGGATCTTCCCAGACCAGAGCTCGAACCCGTGTCCCCTGCATTAGCAGGCAGATTCTCAACCACTGCGCCACCAGGGAAGCCCCTTTCCTGCTTTTTTAACAAAGGGCCCCACATTTTTATTTCACACAGGGCCTTACAGATTATGTAACCAGGCCTGTCTGCTACAGAGTGCTTTTCTGCCCGAGGCTCCACTCAAATCTGGTATCCTTTCCTGTCATTCAGTATATGGGCTGGAGCAGTACTCCTAGGTAGAATGGGTTGCTTATGAATACTGAAAGTTCTACCAAGCACTGTGCCTCCCTTTCTGCAGTAAGAAATGCAAGAAGCAGCGATTTGTTTTTACTTTGGAGGCAATGTCCTGACACAACACTGGGCACCTAAGATCCTCTACTGAAGTGCCAAGTCCCTGAATTTTTATAGGGTCTCTCTCCTACCCTCTGGAGCACGTGTCATATGAAAGATTCCAGCCTGTTAGATGCCTCTTGCTCATCCTACCTGATCAGCATGATGTCATCAATGTAATGGATGGATATGATGTTCTGCAGGATGCCCAGATCTGTTTAAACTCTATTACGACATATGGTTATAATAGGTGTTTTAACACACTGATCTGCTAATTCCTTCATCTTGTCATTTATTATCTGTTTTTACTGCCTGGTTTTCCTTTTGGTTATGGGTCACATTTTCCTGTTTGGGGGCATGTGTAGTAATTTTTTTTTAATTGGATCCAGGCCATTGTAAATTTCATGTTGTCAAGTATCTAGATTTTGTAGTCTTCCCTTAAAGAGTACGGGGCCTTATTTTGGCAAGCAAGTTAAGTTTCTAGCAGATCAGCTTGACACTTTGAGACTTGTATTTAAACTTTGTCATTGTAGGCATACAGTACTTTTCACGCATGATAGTTTAGCTCTACTACAAAAGTATAACCTTTCTGGGTTCTCTACTGAATGCTCCTTGTGATCAGGAAAGACTTTCCCTCTGGCTGGTTGGATCTCAAACATTTCCAGCTCCTCTGGGAATTATTATATATCCTTGGTCATGCATTGCGTTACCTTATGGTGCCTTCACCCCAGGCATGTGCATCTTAGTGTTCAACAAAGTCTCACAAAGATATCTACCCAGATTTATGAAGCTTTGCACCTACATAGCTTCCTCCTCTTTGGAACGTTGCCCCACAAGTTCCAGCTACTTCAGCCCCCCTTAACCGTAATCTTTCTCTTTTCAACCCAACTTTGTTCTGCATGGGACCTTTTTCCTGGCTCCCTGGTTCAGGATGTGCCTCCAGGTAGAAAACTGGGGCAACTGTTTGTTTCTCTTCACACGTACTCTTTAAGGCAAGACTAAGAGGAAGAGACAAATTGCAAATAAAAGTAATAAATAGGCTCTTGAATCGTTTGATAATTTGTAAAGAGAAGTGAATCATATAAATTCATTTAAAAATGTTTAAATTTTTTTCTGATTTGACCTCAAACTGACATCAGTGAAATTCATATAAACTCATAATATGTGATTACAATGAGTGCACTGATGTAGTGCCTTCAATTCAAGGAATATCTAAGATTAGTAACTGTGCAAGATAATTTGAAATGCCCATATAAAAATATTTGATAGAGGTCCTGAAATTTCACACACACACACACACACACACACAAATAATGAACTACAAGGATGAAAAAATTTTTTCTGAGCTATTAATAATAAAAAAACAAATACTGATCAACCATGCTAGAGAAAATATAAATTATCTTTGTATTCTCTCTATAGAAAATATTACAAACCATGGTCATATGAAGAGTCGATTAAAGAGTACATAGCCATAAAATTTGGGAAAAAAGTTTGGAGAGGCATGCCTGACAGTTTATTAATAAAAATATTTTGTTATTTTTACATTTTGCATTATTTGTAATATTTCTCAACTTTTAATAATTTATAATATTGTGATTTCTTTTCTCAGTCTAAATAAATATACACTTTTGTACCTAATTTTGTATTTATAATTGCTATTCTTTTTCTTAAGGAGCCCCCAAAATTGTATATAAGCTTCAGGCCACACAAAATCTGGATTTGCCACTGTTATCATCATCTCTCCACCTAACTGATCTACCTTTATCCATTCCTGTCCTCTTCTAGTCTGTACACCGTGCCACAGCCAAAAGGATCTTATAAAAATTCATGTATGATTATATTTCTCCTCTACTCTTCCAGTGATTTCCCATTAGCCTTAGGATAAAGACCAAAATCCTTAACATAGGGTCTGGGCCCTGCCTACCTATCCCCTTCCTTCTCTCTCAGCTGCAACCATGGAGGCTTCTTTTAGTTATTTGAATGCACCTCCTTAGGACTTTTGCATATGCTGTACTCCGTGCCTAGGAGACATTCTACCACCCAACTATTCCATTAACAAATTATCTCCTTTAAACTTCAGACTGTCATTCAAGGTTATTTCCTCAGGGTGTCTTAGACTAGATCAGCCCCCTACGCCCTTAAATGCTCATCACACTCTTTGCTTTTCCTTCATAGTACGTCTCCCTATTTGTAATTATATACTACTGCGATTGTTAGGTTGTATATTTCTCTGCCACTAGATTGCAAATTCCATGAAAGAGGGACAGTGTCTCCTCAGCAGTAGCCTAGCATCTGGAACAAAGTTGGTACCTAATTATACACTCTCTGGCCCCAAATAATTTACCATCTAGTTTTTTTTGTTTTTTTGTTTTTTTATAATTCTACAGCATTTAGCCCCAAATAATTTACCATCTAGTTTTTTGGGGTTTTTTTTTTATAATTCTACAGCATTTCTATTGATTGATTGATTGACTGATTGATTGGCTGTGTTGGGTCTTCGTTGCTGCACGCGGGCTTTCTCTAGTTGCGGCGAGCGGGGGACACTCTTCATCGCGGTGCGCGGGCCTTTCACTGTCGCGGCCTCTCTTGTTGCGGAGCACAGACTCCAGACGCGCCGGCTCAGCAGTTGTGGCTCATGGGCCCAGTTGCTCCGCGGCATGTGGGATCTTCCCAGACCAGGGCTTGAACCTGTGTCCCCTGCACCGGCAGGCAGACTCTGAACAACTGAGCCACCAGGGAAGCCCTACAATCTAGTTTTGAAACAAAAACAGTGAGAAAATTTAACAATCTGGAGCATCAGTGCAGATGGAATAGATTATTTTTGTGTGCAGAAAGTCTTACTGGAAGTCTTGAAATCTGAATACATAGGGGTTGGTTATTCCATCAGTGTGCAAAATTAGCCTAGCCTGAGGCTGTAACACAGTACACTGGCCATCTGGGAAGTACTCTGACCAGATTCTCAGCACAATCCTTTTTTGCAGTGGAAATCTACTTCATTCTTATTTTCCACTGTGCTTTTTTTTCTTATAATTTTTATTGGAGTATGGTTGATTTGAAATGTGTTAGTTTCTGCTGTACAGCAAAGTGAATCAGTTATACATACATTAATACATATATCCACTCTTTTTAAGATTCTTTTCCCATATAGGTCATTAAAGAGTATTGAAAAGAGTTCCCTGTGCTATACAGTAGGTCCTTACTAATTTTCTATTTTATGTATTCTACTTCATTTTTAAAAGACTATCTTGTCTTCTGTAGGCTTACTTTTAAAAAAGTAATAAAACTAAGGATGTTTCCTTTTGCATAAGCCTGATAGTTGTGTGTATGACATTCCCAAGCACTTCCATAATTATTTTTACCTTATACGACAGTGCTTTCACAGATTTGAAGACTTCCAGTTGGAGGGTTCAGCTTAGAGAAAATACACCTTATTTGTTAGGAACCAGGAGGTACAGCCTGTTGTTCTCAGTTGGGAATAAGTCTTGGTGGTTCACCTTGCCAGGGATATTTCTTTTGTTATTGTTATATTCACCAGTTTCTTTTATTTTTTAGACTCCACATATAAGTGATATCATACAGTATTTGTCCTCCTCTGTCTGACTTATTTCACTAAGCATAATACCCTCCAAGGCCAGAGATACTTCTGTTTTCCTAGACTTGGGCAGAGGGGCAGGGTAGAGCTGTTCTAGAGCTATCACAGAAATATTTGGAGCCCTAGTTTCATGGAATTTTTAATCCCTAAACATTACTTAATAACTTGGTTGGGTGACCATGTCGCAGTGTTTTGGTTTTTGTTCAATGTGCACATCCTCCAACATCATCTAAAAGGTCTTTCAAAAATTCACCAATTTTTAACAATCTGCCTGACAATGAAGGGGACACGGGTTCATGCCCTGGTCCAGGATGATCCCACATTCCGCGGAGCAACTAAGCCTGCGTGCTACAACTACTGAAGCCCGCACTCCTAGAACCCGTGCTCCTCAACAAGAGAAGCCACCGCAATGAGAAGCCCGCGCACCGCAACGAAGAGTAGCCTCCGCTCGCTGAAACTAGAGAAAGCCGGTGCGCAGCAACGAAGACCCAACGCAGCCAAAAATAAATTAAAAAAATTTTAAAATTCACCAATTTAATGTTATTGTAAATATTCCAAAATTCATCAAGGAATATTAGGCTGTCAGAATATCCCTAAATCGTTTGTTTGAAACCACGATATCAGCTGAGGAACAGCATAACCAGGTTTGGAGTTAAATTGAGTTGTAGAGAAAATTAAAAGCATTTAAATATAACGGCACTCAAGTGTTGTTGACTCAGGGATTAAATACGGTACGGCCCAGACTTTGCCCACCAGCTGATCTTACTACCGCATAGGCACATTCCTCCTTTCTCTTAATTGCTTCCTACTGGCTGATTCCCGCCTCCTCTTATCTGATCGTCCCCCTCATTTTAATCCCTGAACAAAGCGCCCTGGAACCGCTCCTACCAAAACCCAGCCCCTGCCTGAGTCGGGAGCAAGCGCGGGTCTCGCTCCCCTATGGCTTTTCCCCCCTTTCCGCCCACTTCCGGGTTTCCCTCCCTGCTGCTGTCTCCCCTCTTCAATTCGGTCCGGAGCCCCGCCCCGCCACCCGTCACGTGACCTCACGGCGTGCTCCGCCTCCTGCCCCCGGTTCACGTGATCGCGCCCGGTAGAAAACGCCTGACCGCAGACCCCGGCCTTCACGGTGCAGTCATTTTTTTTCCAGCTGCTCGTGGGCTTCTCGCTCTCTAGCCTTCTGCACGTCTTTCCCCTCCGCCCGGGGTCCACCCCCGGAGCCCTGTCCGCCATGCGGCTCCTGCCTCTGGCCCTGGGTGTGCCCCGGCGGGGCAGCCCTCGCCACCTGCCCTACTGCAGCCCAGCGCCGCTGCTGCTGCTGCTGGGAGGCTGCCTGGGGGTCTCCGCGGCGGCGGCGGGCTCTCGGAGGCCCAATGTGGTGCTGCTTCTCGCCGACGACCAGGACGAAGTGCTCGGCGGCATGGTAACTCTTCTGTCTGTTTCTGCCCCGCCCCTCCATCTCCCGGGCTGACTCCCTGGTTTCTGGCCCTCGTTCCCCATTCCTAACTAGCTGCCTCGATCCTGGGTAGGTTTGCTTTTGCCGCGCCAGGCCCTTGGCGCAGGCTTATGCAGCTGCGGGACTCTATTTCCTCTTTCCCCCGAGTCTCTCCTGGGTCCACACACACGCACGCACCACACGGAGCTTCTAGTCTGGACCTTACTGCTGAGGAGTTTGCTTCATGTCTCAAGACAAACATGTGGACGCCTGTTAGGGATGGGATGAACCAATGAGGAGCAGGTGCTGGCTAAGAGCACGCAAGCCTTGATTGTTCGTCTTTCAGGTTAGAGGACAAATCCAGCCCCCTCTTTTGAGGAACCTAGGCCACTTCTGCATTTGACCCTGTGTGCAGTGTCTGTGCCTGATATTTATAAAATAAGTGTTGATATGAACTATTCTGGTAGGTAGGTTGTAGAACTCTTCAGGGTGTGCTTTGCCTCACAAGAATCAAGAAAATTCAATTAGCCTAATTGAACACCTGGCTGATGCATTAGATACTGTCAGCGTTCCGTTTTATATCAGATGGGGGGTGTCCTGAGACTTCATTCTTTCCCAGAGTGAATTTTGCTTCTGGATCTTAGAATTCTCGAATTTGTGACCTTCAGGAACATCTACCCAACCCCCTGCTCACGGAGGCCTAGAAAGTGGCTTGCTCCAGGCTCATGAGTAGTTGTGGCAGTCCAGACAAAATCCTCACTAGTGCTCTGACCCTGGGTATGGCATTACTCTTACCTTTTTAAAAACAAGTGCTTTATTGCTTTCTTCCTTTCAGTTCTCTTTTTGCTTTCAGCCAAATGTTATGAAAACATTTTAGGCACGAGTTTCCTAACTTTTACTGTGTGGGAACACCCTCACTGAGTGTCTTTCAGACTGCTGATTTCAACCCTTAAGTGAGTTGTGAAATCAGTTTAGTGAGTAGCTACCAGCATTTTTACTTCCCTGTGGAATAGAGTAGAATAGAAAATGTCTGTGTGATACATGAGGTCAAGGTAAGCATATCCATATATAGATGTGTCTTAGTTGTGCATTAAAATGTATTTCTTCCTCAGGGCTGTGTTCAAGGGTATGAGAGTCTTTTTTTATTTTTTTTTAAACGTTTCTTTAATTAATTAATTTATTTTATATTCATTTTTGGCTGTGTTGGGTCTTCGTTTCTGTGCGAGGGCTTTCTCCAGTTGCAGAGAACAGGGGCCACTCTTCATCGCGGTGCGCGGGCCTCTCACTGTCGTGGCCTCTCCCGTTGTGGAGCACAGGCTCCAGACGCACAGGTGCAGTAGTTGTGGCTCACGGGTTTAGTTGCTCCGTGGCATGTGGGACCTTCCCAGACCAGGGCTCGAACCCGTGTCCCCTGCATTGGCAGGCAGACTCCCAACCACTGCGCCACCAGGGAAGCCCCCGAGAGTCTTTTCTAAATGATGTCTAAGATGCTTGCGTTTTGACTCCCCGCTGGTTCCTGCCACATGTACCTCATTGCCTTTTAGGTTCTACCCAGCCCCACTGACAATGAAGAGTCTTGACTTAATGGCCCTCCTGGATTTTACTTTGTTTTTTCCACCATTCCAACTGCTACACTTATCCTCCACACAAAACTCCTTTTAAAACAAATTTGTGTGTGTGCTTCTGAAGTGTTTTGTCCAGAAAAAGCAAGCCATCTCTATCAAAACTTAATAATGGTTTAGTGACTTAATTAAAAGGCCCAGCTTTCATGGCTCTGTTGAAAACAAAATCCATCACTTAAATGTAAGGTATTCAGAATTCAGTTTCTTCAATTCTTGTAGACCACCAATGTGGTCTGTGTATATTTGAGGTTTCTTCCCTTGAGCCTGTTAATCCTATTTGCTCCTTTAAACCAGTAGCAGATTCTTTTATACAGATGTTTGTGCTGGAGAGGAGAGCCAAAATTAAGTGGAGGGAAAAAGTCAAATTTAATACTCCCAGTTCTCTGGAGAATTCTGTCTTCTCCTGTAACCTTTTACAGAATACTCTAAATACCACTGATTGTCCAACAGGACTTGAAGGGGAAGAGCTAAGAAATAACGGCATTTGAGAACCTACTTGGAGCTAGTCAGGGTGTGAAGTGTTTTATACAGTGCTTCAATTATCACAGGAATCCTCTGCTGTAGGTATTGTCCTTATCTTAAAAAATGAGAAACTAAAACTTAGAAGGGGTTAAGTAACTTGGCCAAGGTTCATATAGCTATAATAAGGGGCAAAGCCCGGTGTCTTGTAGTGTAAGAGCCCTGAGATTATATGCTTTTTCTCCTATTCTAGAATACTGTGGTAATACTGATTTACCAGATGTCATTCCACATACCCACATCAGCATAGTCACACCATAGATCAGAGATTTCGTCAGGTGACATGGAACTCCTTAATTTACACGTAATACTTCATGTGTATTATTTTCATTTTTATGGAGAGAGGGAGGTCTCTGACCCAAAAAAAGATCATGAATTGCTGCCATAGTTGGCAAATAAACAAGTATCAGTCCCTCAGACTAACTCAGGTCAAAGGATTATAGCACTTGTATGACTGTGGTTTGATGTGGAATGTTGCGATCATCTTTGAAGTAGTCTTTTATGTGGTAGCATCATCTTTAACCGTTCATTGTATTTGTTGTAGCTTTCATCTGTGGGACTCCATTTTTAGTTTTTGCCCAGGGAACCGTTCATCCATTTCTTGATTTTACTTGAATGTTGTTATGGTGTGATGGACACACTGTTCTTCACTGAAGCACAGGTTGCTATTTTTAAAATCATTCTCTAGAAAAACTGACACTTGGTCAAAACCTCAAGGAAGTGAGGGAAGGAGATGTAGGGGAAGAATGAATACATCATGTCTTTGCTTAAGGCAAAGTGATCTTTCATTGTTAAAAGTTAGCTATAGAATTATCCGAATTGTCAAAACTTTATTTCAGAGCAGCTGTATATGGGGCCCAGGAAAGCAGATGACTCCTTAGGGGTTTTTTTTGCTTCAGATGAGTAAAGTAGCACATTAGTCATATGCAAGTGTAAGATTGGCTGTTTCTTAAAGAATGTAGTTTGGCCTTAACGTGACCAGCCACTATCTTTGCTTAGATCTTAAGGATCCACTTTATCATTCAGGTTAGCATGGACACACATACACGTTTTTTGGTACAATGTGGTTTCCTGTTTGGGACTTGTTTGATTAAGCACAGAGTATGGTTATCACTTGTACTACCATTAGCAGTATAAAGGTTATGGTTATTAATATACATTTCTTACTTAAACTAAAATCTGAATTCCTGTGCAGCCCTGCGTCATCATCTGACTCCTGCCTACCTCTCTGACCTTGTCTCATTACCCCATTCTTCCCTTTACTTACTGTGCTGCTTCTAGCATGCTGACCTTTGTTCTGCCCTCACATGTGTTGCTTTCCTTCTCTGGCAGCATATTACTTGTTCACTCAACCTGAAAGCATCTTCTTCTGGAGCTTTGCCTGGCTGACTCATCATGTGACTCTCAGTACTGAAGTTACATCCTGAAAGAGGCCTTTCCTGACCACTCGTTGAAAGTAGTTTTCCCCTTTCCTCTCATCACCTGCAAGCACATGGTCCTGGTTTATAGTACTCTTCACTGCCTGAAATAATTGTTTGTTTGTTTACCTGTTGTTTGAGTACAAGGATCATGAGAGCAGGGACCTTCTATCTTTTGTCCACCATTGCCTAGATCAATGCCTGGCACACATTAAGTGTTTAGTAAATGTGTTATAATCACACAATTTAGTCTTACTATAAATCAGATATTCT
The DNA here is from genome assembly GCF_009873245.2 of Balaenoptera musculus. Lineage (NCBI taxonomy): Eukaryota > Metazoa > Chordata > Mammalia > Artiodactyla > Balaenopteridae > Balaenoptera > Balaenoptera musculus. The sequence continues at coordinate 51,985,842 of NC_045794.1, read as the reverse complement.
TCAGTAGCTTTGCATAAATACCAGACAATTGGAACAAACCATTGTTCCCTATAATCAGCTCACATAAGTCCTTTTCCTATTTATACTTTGCATTCCTGTTTCCCCTTCCTGTGTACTCACTGTAACTCAGATTACTCATCAACCCAATGTTTCATTCAGTCCAGTGTTTTTTACTTGAGGATAGCACCCAGTGATGTTTTGTGGGAGATCATGGCTGGTGACATTCCTTCTGAAGGTTAGCAAAGACCTTATGTATCTCTAGCATCCCCTGGGAACCTATTGTGGATCTAAGACCACATCATCAAAGACCTTTTTTTTTTCTTTAAATTTATTTCTTTTATTGAGGTGTAATTGACATAAAACATTATGTTAGTTTCAGGTGTACAACATAATGATATTTGTATATATTGCAAAATGATCACAGCAATAAATATAGTGAACATTCATCATAATGCATAGTTACAGAATTTTTTTTCTTGAGATGAGAACTTTTAAGATCTACTCTCTTAGCCACTTTCAAATGTGCAATACAGTATTATTAGCTGTAGTTGCCATGCTGTGCATGACATCCCCATGACTTCTTTATTTTTTTTATTTTTATTTTTTTAAAATTTATTTATTTTTATTTATTTTTATGGCTGTGTTGGGTCTTCGTTTCTACGCGAGGGCTTTCTCTAGTTGCGGCGAGCGGGGGCCACTCTTCATCGCGGTGTGCGGGCCCCTCACTGTCGTGGCCTCTCTTGTTGCGGAGCACAGGCTCCAGACGCGCAGGCTCAGTAATTGTGGCTCACGGGCCTAGTTGCTCCGCGGCATGTGGGATCTTCCCAGACCAGGGCTCGAACCGGTGTCCCCTGCATTGGCAGGCAGATTCTCAACCACTGCGCCACCAGGGAAGCCCAACTTCTTTATTTTATAACTATAAGTTTTTACCTTTGGACACCCTTCACCCATTTCACTGCACCCACCCTCACCCCCCACTTCCTGTCTCTGGCAACCACTAGTCCGATCTCTGTATCTGAACTTGGTTTTTTTTGTTTTTTTAGATTCCACATACAAGTGAGGTTATACAGTATTTGTCTTTCTCTGACTTAATTCACTTAGCATAATGCCCTCAGAGTCTACCGATGTTATCAAAATGGCAATATTTCATTCTTTTTTATGACTGAGTAATATTCCATTGTATATATATATACCACATCTTCCTTTCCATTCTTCCATTGAGGGACATTTAGGTTGTTTCCATGTCTTGGCTATTGTAAATAATGCTACAATAAACATGGGGGTATTTAATCTTCGAGTTAGTGTTTTCATTTTCTTCAGATAAATACTCAGAAGTGGATTTGCTAGACCATATGGTAGTTCTATTGTTAGTTTTTTGAGTAACCTCCATATGGTTTTTCATACTGGCTGAACCAGTTTACATTCCCACCAGCAATTGCACAAGGGTTCCCTATTGTCTGCATCCTTACCAACACTTTTTATCTCTTGTCTTTTTGATGATTGCCTTTCTAACAGGTGTGCAGTGCTATCTCATTGTGGTTTTGATTTGCATTTCCCTAACAATTAGTGATGTTAAACATCTTTTCATTTACCTGTTGGCCATTTGTATGTCTTTTTTGGAAAAATGTCTTTTCAGATCCTCTGCCCATTTTTGTTTTGTTTTATTTTAAGATTTATTGATTATTTATTTATTTACTTTATTTTTGGCCACGTCTGGTCTTAGTTGCAGCACACGGGATCTTCATTGAGGCATGAGGGATCTTTCGTTGTGGTGCACGGGCTTCTCTCTAGTTGTAGCATTTGAGTTTTCTCTTCTCTATTTGTGGTGCACAGGCTCCAGGGCGCATGGGCTTTGTAGTTGTGGTGTGCGGGCTCTAGAGTGCATGGGCTCTGTAGTTTGTGGCACGCAGGCTCTCTAGTTGAGGAGCGTGAGCTCAGTAGTTGTGGTACGCAGGCTTAGTTGCCCCATGGCATGTGGGATCTTAGCTCCCTGACCAGGGATCAAACCTGCGTCCCCTGCATTATAAGGTAGATTCTTTACCACTGGACCACCAGGGAAGTCCCCTCTCCCCATTTTTTTTTTTTTTTAATCTTTTATTTGTTTATTTATTTATTTATGGCTGTGTTGGGTCTTCGTTTCTGCGCGAGGGCTTTCTCTAGTTGCGGCGAGCGGGGGCCACTCCTCATCGCGGTGCGTGGGCTTCTCACTATCGCGGCCTCTCTTGTTGCGGAGCACAGGCTCCAGACGCGCAGGCTCAGTAATTGTGGCTCACGGGCCTAGTTGCTCCGCGGCATGTGGGATCCTCCCAGACCAGGGCTCGAACCCGTGTCCCCTGCATTTGGCAGGCAGATTCTCAACCACTGTGCCACCAGGGAAGCCCCTCCCCATTTTTTAATTGGCTGTTTTTTTGCTGTTGAATTGTATGAGTTCTTTATATATTTTGCATATTAACCCTTTATCAAATATATGACTTGCAAATATTTTCTCCCATTCAGTGTAAGTTGCCTTTTCATTTTGTTAATGGTTTTCTTGGCTCTGCGGAAGCTTTTTATTTATTCTTTAATTGAGCTAGAGTTGATTTACAATGTTGTGTTTCAGGTGTACAGCAAAGTGATTTAGTCATAAATACATATATATTCTTTTTCAGATTCTTTTCCATTATAGGTTATTACAAGATAATTGAGTATAGTGCCCTGTGCTATATACAGTAAATCCTTGTTTTTTATCTGTTTTATATATACTGCCATACTCCTAATTTATGTCTTCACACACCCCCACTTTGCTAACCATAAGTTTGTTTTCTATGTCTGTGAGTCTGTTTCTGTTTTGTAAATGAGTTCATTTGTATTATTTTTTTTAGATTCCACATAAAAGTGGTACCATATAATATTATATGTCTTTCTCTGTCTGACTTACTTAACTTAGTATGATAATCTTTAGGTCCATCCACGTTGCTGCAAATGGCAAAATTCCATTCTTTTTTATAGCTGAGTAATATTCCACTGTATATATATGTATACCACATCTTCTTTATCTGTTCATCTGTTGATGGACATTTAGGTTGCTTCCATGTCTTGACTATTGTAAATAGTGCCGCTGTGTACATTGGGGTGCATGTATCTTTTCAAATTAGAGTTTCTGTCTTTTCCAGATACAGGCTGAGGAGTGAGATTGCTGGATCATATCTTAACTATACTTTTAGTTTTTTAAGGAACCTCCATACTGTTTTCTGTAGTGGCTGCACCAATTTACGTTCCCACCAATAGTGTAGAAAGGTTCCCTTTTCTCCACACCCTTTCCAGCATTTATTATTTGTAGGCTTTTTGACGATGGCCATTCTGACTGGTGTGAGGTAATACAGTAATACTTCATTGTAGTTTCAATTTGTATTTCTCAAATCATTAATGATGTTGAGCATGTTTTCATGTGCCTGTTGGCTATCTGTATGTCTTCTTTGGAGAAATGTCTATTTAGGTCTTCTGCCCTTTTTTTTTTTTTTAATTTTATTTATTTATTTATTTTTGGCTGTGTTGGGCCTTCGTTTCTGTGCAAGGGCTTTCTCCAGTTGCAGCAAGCAGGGGCCACTCTTCATTGCGGTGCGCAGGCCTCTCACTATCGCGGCCTCTCTTGTTGCGGAGCACAGGCTCCAGACGCGCAGGCTCAGTAATTGTGGCTCACGGGCCTAGTTGCTCCGTGGGATGTGGGATCTTCCCAGACCAGGGCTTAACCCGTGTCCCCTGCATTGGCAGGCAGATTCTCAACCACTGCGCCACCAGGGAAGCCCCTCTGCCCATTTTTTGATTGGGTTCTTCGGGGTTTTTTTTGATATTGAGGTACATAAGCTGTTTGTATATTTTGGAAATTAACCCCTTGTTGGTTGCAATGTTTGCAAATATTTTCTCCCAGCCTGTTGTCTTTTTGTTTTGTTTATGGTTTCCTTTGCTCTACAAAAGCTTATAAGTTTGATTAGGTCCCATTTGTTTATTTTTGCTTTTATTTCTTTTGCCTTGGGAGACTGATCTAAGCAAATATTTCTACAATTTATGTCAGAGAATGTTTTGCCTGTGTTTTCTTCTAGGAGTTTTATGTTGCCATGTTTTATATTTAAGTCTTTAAGCCATTTTGAGTTTATTTTTGTATATGGTGTGAGAAAATTTTCTAATTTCATTCTTTTACATGAAGCTGTCCAGTTTGGCAGCACTACTTAGTGAAGAGACTGTCTTTTCTCCATTGTATATTCTTGCCTCCTTTGTTGTAAATTAATTGATCATAAGTGCGTGGGTTTATTTCTGGGCTCTCTATTCTGTTCCATTGATCTACGTGTCTGTTTTTGTGCCAGTAGTGTACTGCCTTTTTTTTTTTTTTTTTTTTTTTGGCTGCATTGGGTCTTTGTTGCTATGCACGGGCTTTCTCTAGTTGCATCTTGCAGTGGCTTCTCTTGTTGTGGAGCACAGGCTTGAGACGCGCAGGCTCAGTAGTTGTGGCTCCCAGCCTCTAGAGTGAAGGCTCCGTAGTTGTGGCACACGGGCTTAGTTGCTCCACAGCATGTGGGATCTTCCCGGACCAGGGATCAAACCTGTGTCCCCTGCATTGGCAGGCAGATTCTTAACCACTGAGCTACCAGGGAAGTCCCACCATACTGCTTTGATTACTGTAGCTTTTAGTATAGTCTGGAGTCAGGGAGCATGACACCTCCAGCTTTGTTCTTCTTTCTCAAGGTTATTCTAGCTGTTCAGGGTGTTTTGTGTTTCCATACAAATTTTAAAATTATTTGTTCTAGTACTGTGAAAAGTGCCATTGATATTTTGATAGGGATTGCATTGAATGTGCAGATTGCCTTGGGTAGTATGGTCATTTTAACAATATTAATTCTTCCAATCCATGAACATGGTATAGCTTGCCATCTATTTGTGTAATCTCCAATTTCTTTCATCAGTCCCTTATAATTTTCTGAGTACAGGTCTTTTACTTCGTTAGGTAGGTTTATTTCTAGGTATTTTATTCTTTTCGATGTGATTGTAAATGGGATTGTTTCCTTAATTTCTCTTTCTGATAGTTCATGGTTACTGTATAGAAGTGCAACACTATATTAATTTTATTAATATTAACTGTATATCAACTTTGTATCGTGCAACCCTACCAGATTCATTGATGAGCTCTAGTAGTTTTTTGGTGATGTCTTTAGGATTTTCTATGTATAGTATCACGTCATCTGCAGACAGTGACAGTTTTACTTCTTCCTTTGCAATTTGGATTCCTTTTCTTTTTCTTGTCTAATTGCTGTGGCTAGGACTTCCAATGCTAGGTTGAATAAAAATGGCAAGAGTGGGCATCCTTGTCTTATTCCTGATCCTAGAGGAAAAACTTTCATTTTTTCACTGTTGAGTAGAATGTTAGCTGTGGACTTGTTATATATGGCCTTTATTATGTTGAGGCACATTCCCTCTATATCCACTTTGAGAGTTTTTATCATAAACGGATGTTGAATTTTGTCACATGATTTTTCAAAATTCCTGAATAAGTTAGAATTCTCTAGCTAATGGGTTACTTAGGTTTTCTATCATCTGTATAAAACAATGGGGATAACTTTTTTACAGTATTGAAAATGGTCCTCTTGTTAACATGGTTATGTATTTGGGTTATTAGTCTTTAAGAAATTATTACACAACAAAATACACTTAAAACTGTGTTCAGTATGGTCTCAGCTTTCACAGGAACTTCAGAATCGTTATGAGCTGACTCATAATACAACTGAAATAAGTTTCTTCACATCGTCCTTTCTTGCTGTCTGGAATCTGGATAAAGATTATTAGTATTTTTTATTGTTATTATTTATATCTAAGTGATCATCTTCATACTTTTTATCCTCACTCTAGGATTTGAAACTAGTTGTTCTCTATACTTGTCAGGATCTTAAGTTTTGAGCAAAAGATAAAAAGCAAGGATATAAACGAAATAATATTCTGACTAGTCTTTTGCTTGACAAGGTTTTCTGTATATGTGTTTGCCACTTAGTTCAAGTCTTTGCTGGAGGTGGTGGTTGGTCTAGTGCAGAGGGCCATGAGCTTATGGTCAAAAAGTGTGCATCTGGGCTTCACCACCGAGTGTCTGATATTTGAGTTAGTGTCGGGGCCTTGTCTGGCTTTCAGAACCTAAGTGTTGTTTTATTTCTGTTTTAAAGGATGGAAGGCTCCTTTCATATCATTTTCCATATTCTGCTTCTAAAGATGAATTAATAGAGATAGATCTGCCCCACCTGTTTGTAAGGCAGCTGGTGACAAATGAGAGAAGGGCACCAAAATTTCATTACATTGAAATCAACATTGCTAGAATAATGCCATCAGCTGTGAACCTTCCCTTCCTGCAAGCATTATAACTCCCTGAACTTTTGCACAGGACATAACTGACTGTAACCAAACTTGTTTGGTTCATCTCCAGAATCACACGGGACACTTGGCTGTTCCTTAGTGTCAGATAGAGCTGATCATTTGGGAATAAAAGGTTGAGAGTAAGATACAAAAAAAGACGAATTTTGTTCTGTGTGTTTTAGTTTATTGGAAGAAATTGTTTAATAGATAACTGTTTACTTTACAGACACCACTAAAGAAAACCAAGGCGCTCATTGGAGAGATGGGGATGACTTTCTCCAGTGCTGTAAGTTTTGAAGCTGATTTAATTTTGTTAGACTTTAATTGTGTTTATGTTCTAAGAAGAAACACTTACTTTTGGGTAGTCTACTGTAATTTATGTGGTTATTTTCTAATTAAATGCCTGATCTAAGGGAAGGAGTCTGTTTAATGTGATATAAATTTGTTTAATTGAAATATTACTTCTTAACAATTGAAGATTAATTACAGGTATTTTGTAAGCCATTCTCATCTACAACTCAGAACTAGAGAAGTTTATTTAAAACTTCACTGTTTGAGGTTTGAAAATGGATTGTAAGAATCGGTTAACATTTGTACTGTGTAAAATGTTCCATGGTAAAAGCTTGCAGGCTACTCTACAAAACCCAATTAACCCTGATAGCCAAACCCAACAAAGATAATAGCAGCAAAATGAAAGAAACCCAACAACTATGTGTACGTGTGTGTACATATATGTAAATACAAATATATGTGTATATGTACATGTGTAAACATAAATACAAAGATCCAAAATAAAATACTAACAAATCAAATTCAGGAACCATGCTCATAACCAAGTCAGTGGTAGCCCAGCTTAATATCAGGAAATCCATTGAACAGCAGCATAGTGTTGTGGTTAAGAGCAGACTCTGGAACCAGATCACCCTGTTTTGAATGTTGTCTCTGCCTCTCTCCTAGCTGTGCGACCTTGGGCAACTTATTAACCTTTTTGGCCTTTGGTTTCCCCATTTGTAAATAGGGATACTAAAACCTGTCTCAGAGGTTAAATGGATTGTTACATGTAAAGCAAGCACTTATATCAGTGCCTAACTTAGAGTAAGTACCACTACATAATGGTGGTTATTATATTGTTCACCAACATATCAGTGGTTAAAAGGAGGAAAATTAGATACTCATCTCAGTGGATGCTTGAAAGTCCTCTGAAATGTTGGCATCCTTTCCTTGTAACTTATTAAACTGTTACGTCCATACTATGATGAATATTCCAAACAAATAGCACAACTTAGAGTTAAGGTTAAAGTCTCAGAGCACTGCTGTTAGGGAAGAGATGAGGGCCCAATATCTCTCACTTAATGTTCTTCTGAACTGTCTAGTGGTTGGCATAAGTCTTGCGGAATTCAGGGGTAAAAGTACTGGAAAAAGACAAAAATTGTTATTTCCACTTGTCTGGATTTTCTGCCTAGAAAACATAGAGTTGTTGGAAAACTTTTTAAATTAATAGAATTTAGTAAGGTAGAAATGAAAAAATAGAAGTAACTTTCTTCCATATAACTAGTTAGAGAAACATGGGGGAGAGAAGATCCCACTTATACAGCAGGAAAATATAGACCTTAGGAATAGCTGGTGGTGGCCAGTAATGGTTAAGACCTATAAACGTAGTTACAAAGTTTTGTGAGTGATAAAGTATTGGGTTGGCCAAAAAGTTCATTACAGAAGATGTTATGTAATGAAACTTCAAAGCTTTTGCACAGCAAAGGAAACCATAAACAAGACGAAAAGACAACCCTCAGAATGGGAGAAAATATTTGCAAACGAATCAACGGACAAAGGATTAATCTCCAAAATATATAAACAGCTCATTCAGCTCAATATTAAAGAAACAAATAACCCAGTCCAAAAATGGGCAGAAGACCTAAATAGACATTTCTCCAAAGAAGACATACAGATGGCCAAGAAGCACATGAAAAGATGCTCAACATCACTAATTATTAGAGAAATGCAAATCAAAACTACAATGAGGTATCACCTCACACCAGTTAGAATGGGCATCATCAGAAAATCTACAAACAGCAAATGCTGGAGAGGGTGTGGAGAAAAGGGAACCCTCTTGCACTGTTGGTGGGAATGTAAATTGATACAGCCACTATGGAGAACACTATGGAGGTTCCTTAAAAAACTAAAAATAGAATGACCATATGATCCAGCAATCCCACTATTGGGCATATATCCGGAGAAAACCGTAATTCAAAAAGACACATGCACCCCAATGTTCATTGCAGCACTATTTACAATAGCCAGGTCATGAAAGCAACCTAAATGCCCATCGACAGACGAATGGATAAAGAAGTTGTGGTACATGTATACAATGGAATATTACTCAGCCATAAAAAGGAACGAAATTGAGTCATTTGTTGAAACGTGGATGGATCTAGAGACTGTCATACAGAGTGCATTAAGTCAGAAAGAGAAAAACAAATATATTAACGCATGTATGTGGAACCTAGAAAAATGGTACAGATGAACCGGGTTGCAGGGCAGAAGTTGAGACACAGATGTAGAGAATGGACATATGGACACCAAGGGGGGAAAACTGCGGTGGGGTGGGGATGGTGGTGTGCTGAATTGGGCGATTGGGATTGACATGTATACACTGATGTGTATAAAATTGATGACTGATTAGAAAAAAAAAGGAAAATATGTTAAAAGTTTAAAAAAAAAAAATGTTACAGAAAAACCCGAACGAACTTTTTGGCCAACCCAGTACTTTATACATAGATAGGCACATCATTTTCTGTGGAAAGACACAAGATTATAAAACGCTTATTCTAATCAGAATCCCAACAAGGTTTTTTTTAGGCCGAATTAAGTGATTCCAAAGTTATCTGGAATAATAAGTAGGTTAGAATAATCAAGGTAAAATGTTTAAAGGAAGAGATTTCCCTACTGGATCCTAAATGTCATCTGAAGATCCAGTGAGCAGTGTGGCATTGGCCAAAAAAATAGGTCAGGAAATATCAAAGGGAGAGGATTAAAAGAATTGCCAATGTGAAAATTATAAAAGTCAAACATATAACAAAATCAAAAAGCAAAAGTAAAAAATGGGAAGTATTTGTAACATGATTGAATCCTTCCTTAACTCAGGTTTTCTGTAACAAGAGGGGAAAATGTGCAAAGCACATGAACAAACCATTCACATGAACACAGTTGGTCAGTATGCGTGAGAACGTTCATCCTCACCGGTACTTAAAAATGCCAAATCCAGTTCGAAAGGCCAAAGAAATGCTAAGTATTTCAAAGGGATAATACGTAATTCTGACAAGGGCGTGCTCAAATGAGCATTCCCTCCCTGCTGGTGCGAGCATAAGCTACTATTACCCTTCTGTAAAGTGGATCGGTGATGAGTATCAAGACCTAGACAAATATTGGGTTGAACAGGGTAATTCCGTTGATCACAGGAGCTAATAGAAGCATAATTAGAGTAGGAAAAAAAAATTTGTGTCCAGTGTATAAAGTGATGCAGGAAATGTATAAAGCTACAGATCAGCCTGAAAAATGAACCTCTACTTCTCTGCCACATTAGATTCAAGTAGTACTCTTTATCTTTGTTCAAGACCTGGCTCCCACCATGCTGTATTCCTCGCATGTAAATATTTCTTTGGCAGATGAAATTAGAACAACTTTAGGTTATCCTGTAGAAAGAAACCAGCTGAAAAAGAAATCTGTTTTCTGGGTTCTATCTGCTTTACTGTCTCCGCTAGGGGACTTAAAGCAGCTCTGAAATGTGTCATCTATAAAGAAAACCTCTATTCCATGGGAAACTAGAAATTTGACTTTGGAGCATTGAGCAGCTTGCTTTCTCTTTAGAAATGATGAGAAATCCATCTGTCTTGTGTAACTTTGCCTTTTTTGTTTCTCTTCCGTTTGTAGTATGTGCCAAGCGCTCTTTGCTGTCCAAGCCGAGCCAGTATCCTGACAGGGAAGTACCCACATAACCATCACGTCGTTAACAACACTTTGGAGGGAAACTGCAGTAGTAAGTCTTGGCAGAAGATCCAAGAACCAGATACTTTCCCAGCAATTCTCAGATCAATGTGTGGTTATCAAACCTTTTTTGCAGGGAAATACTTAAATGAGGTATGTTGAATGGTCTAATTATTCCCTTTCTTTCTTTTTAAAAACAGCTTGAATGTGAATTAGTATGATTCATGTTAATTGTTTTTTAATTAGCATCCGTTCAAGTCATGTTAAACGGTTTTTGGTATATGTTGTTTTCTCTTAATCTGCCTGTTAAACCAGAACTTACATGAACGTATTTACATGATTTGGGCACTGTGGTTATTCTTTCTTTAAATAGTCTCTGGAGCATTTGTTTAAAAATTGTCTTAGGACTGCTGTGGTCTGATGCATCTTCCCCCTTTTCCTGAAGAATTCTGCTTGTCCTTTGGCTGTCGTGGTATCTTTGTTTCCATTTCCCCTTTATCAGGACTGGAGTGAAGAATTTTTTCCTCTGGGCATCTTTTCCTGAATTATAACAGCTTAATGCTTAACCCATTTTCTAAAAACTGGGAGCAGATTGTGGAGAGATCAGTGTTGAAGGAAAAGCACCCAGAGCCTGAGACGTTCAGGCCATTGAAGCATGTGGCTGAGTGGTTAGTGTGCTGGCCTTGCGGGCCTGGATGGAGGGAGGCCTCACTGTGACCTGCCAAGGCCAGATTTCAGGGCCTCGAGTCCACCACACTGGCCTTAGCATTTAGTCAAAGTTCAGGCTTAAAAGAAATAATGTGTTTGAGAGTGTTTGGGGTTATCTCTTAAAATAAAACTGGGGATTCAGGACAAAGAGAAGATGTACGTTTTCTTATGTACTTTATCTGTGGTTGCTAGAGATCTTAATATCTGATCTGAATTTTGTTAATTCTCCCCCTCCCCGCAACAGTTGGGGGATTTGCAACCTTGTGGATTTGATGAAAAATGAGTCAGTTTGAAAAGAATCATGAGCAGTGTGATGGGTTAAAGCTATAGGTCATAAAGAGACCTTACACTGCTTTGCATGTTGAAGATCATCTAACATATACAAAATAAGAAATTCTTCAAAATACAAAGACTTAGGGGACTTCCCTGGCAGTCCAGTGGTTAAGATTCTGTGCTTCCAATGCAGGGGGCATGGGTTCGATCCCTGGTCGGGGAACTAAGATCCCACATGTCGCAGACACAGCCAAAAAAAAAAAAAAAAAAAAACAAAGATTTAGTTCTTAGAGGCACGGCCTTAAATGGGCAGTATTAAGCCTTGTCGAGATAAAATGGGATGATTCTGTGGTCTCTTCACTTAATTCATCTCATCAGATAAATTGAGTCCAAAAGTAGACTTCATCAGCAGGACAGCTGAAGTGATAGGCTGGTAGCTTGTAGTCTGATGATTTGGGCTGTTAGCCACAAGATTGGCTGGACCATTCAGTCTAGGCCATCAGTAGCTCAGCAAATGAGCCATGTGGCCTAAGCTCTGTGACCTTTCCCTGTAAAGGGCCAGAAGTAAATATTTCAGGCTTTGCAGGCCATATGTCTCTATAGTGACTATACAGTTCTGCTGTTGTAGCAGGAAAGCAGACTTACATAAACCAGTGAGTGTGCCTGTGTTCCAGTAAAACTTCACCGTGACTGAAATTTCAATCTGATGCAACTTGTCACAAAAATATTCCTCTTTTGATTGTTTTTTTTTTATTCAAGTATAGTTGATTTTGATTGGTGTTTATATTTTTTAATGTTTGGAAGAAAATTCTTAGCTTGCTGGCCACACAGAACAGTTGGCAGGCTAGATTTGGCCCTCCAGCCATAGTTTGCCAACTCCTGCTTCAGAAGTTCCTAGGACAATAGTGTTCTTTACTTTTTTTTTTTTTTTTTTTTTAATTTATTTTATTTTTGGCTGCATTGGTTCTTGGTTGCTGCGCGCGGGCTTTCTCTAGTTGTGGCGGGCGGGGGCTACTCTTCTTGCAGTGCGTGGGCTTCTCATCCCGGTGGCTTCTCTTGTTGCAGAGCACGGGCTCTAGGTGCGGGGGCTTCAGTAGTTGTGGCACGTGGGCTTCAGTAGCTGTGGCACGTGGGCTTCAGTAGTTGTGGCTCACGGGCTCTAGGGTGCAGGCTCAGTAGTTGTGGCACATGGGCTTAGTTGCTCCACAGCATGTGGGATCTTCCCAGACCAGGGCTCGAACCCGTGTCCCCTGCATTGGCAGGCACATTCTTAACCACTGTGCCACCAGGGAAGCCCTAATGTTCTTTACTTTTTGACTGTTATGTGTTTGAGGAAATTGAGCACCTACCATGTTTCAGGCACTGATCTAAAAAGATTCTGAAAGTTTCCTGTTTCCTTTTGGTCTGGTCCTGTCCTAGGGACTTCTAATGCGCTGCTTGTTTTGATTTCCAGTACGGAGCCCCAGATGCGGGTGGACTAGCACACGTTCCTCTAGGCTGGAGTTACTGGTACGCCCTGGTGAGTGATTAATGAAGTCAGTGACAATTCTGCACAACCCTACAGATGCTATTTACTTTCTGCGGTAGCTCTGATGTTGACATTATTTGGTTTGCTTTTATGATTGGCCATTTTGTCTCCTTAGAAGAAAGTCTGTTGATTTGTGAGTCACTCTGCTGTGGGATACTTGTCTTGCATTCCACAAGGTTTAGCAACATATTTTGCTGTTCTACCGGATCCATTTCTGGCTTTTTAAACTAGGACATATTATTGAAACTATGCTAGTAGTTAATAAAACCCTAGTCAGAAAGTCCAATTCAATATTGACTTGAGCAATTACCTTTTTTTTTTTTTTTTGGTCTTATCACTATTTAAACAGAGTATAGTTTAGCCCAGCATGGTTTCCAACTTTCATTTTGTGTGCTGACCTCATAAAAAAATCTTACTTTCCTCTCTTTAATAGGAAAAGAATTCTAAATACTATAATTATACCCTCTCTATCAATGGGAAGGCACGGAAGCACGGTGAAAACTACAGTGTGGACTACCTGACAGATGTTTTGGTGAGTTACTGAAGCTCTGTCCTTGCACTTTAGCTCATGTTTAATTAAAGTCTCTGCCTAGAAAATCTTTACTTGTATTTGTTAATGTTGGGTAACATGAATAATAACTTGGTCTAACTGCCAAAGAATATTTCCAGCTGATTAAAAACTCCTGAGGGTGTTTTTCTTTGTAATTAAGCCAGGCTCAGATCTAATGTTCTTGAAATTCCAGCAGCAAATCCCTTTTCCAAAGGCTAATCTCTAAGACTATGGAGATTACTTTGAAGAGGTTTTACTTTGTAGGGGTTCCTACTCTTGACCCCAGTTTTACTCACAAGCTACAAGATGGCAGCTTCATCATGAGGGTGGCGGGATAGGGATAGGGGAGTTCTTCAGGCATTGTATATTATATATAAAAAATACTGAAATCGGGAGGGGAATTTGGGACTGTCCTTTCCTGTTTAAGATGTATCTAATGACAGCCCTCCCATAGGGCATTCATTCACCAAGTACTTCAGCACCCATTATAGCAGGTGTTCAGCAGTAAATGAAACAAAGTCCCTGATTCTGTGGACGGTAACCTTTTAGTGGAGGATTTTATTTACCCTTATGTGTGTCGTCTTGTTAGATGGCGATTAGTTAGAGAAATAAGGCAGGGTATGGGAGTTACTTAGATAACATTTAAGCAGAATCCTAAAGGAGATGAGAGTGAGCTATACAGATCAGGGGAAAGAGTGCCACAGGGAAAGGGAACAAAAAGCGTGAGGGTGTTGAACCAGGAGTGTGCCTGACAGGTTGGAGAAACCACAGGGTTTCTTGACAGGGCTGGAGTAAAGTAGGGGGACGGGATGGTGATAAGAAATTGATAGTATCTTTTGAGTTTAGTGTTGGGAATAAATGAAGATGTAAATCAACTAGAAAATTAAAATCACAGCATGTTTGTGGGAAGCTTTCATTTTCGTAAAGTATCTCCAGAGAAGCAAACGAAAAATTTAAGTCCATATAAATTAAAACCCTGGTGTGGTGTATTTGGACTTAATATTATTCGCTCAGTTTAGCTACTTCAGCTGGCATAACTTAGGATATCTACTCTACATATTTTTGTAAAATTACAGTAACTTAATTCACTTTTCCCACTGTTGTGAATTAGGTTGGCTCTCTTTTTATGTTCTTTAAAGCATCAAACGTATATACTCTAAGCTGCATAAATGTATATACTCCAAGCTACATTAATATAAGTTAGTACTAAAATGGCTGAATTACTGTTTTTTTTCCTTATGGGAGGCGTGTTACGTTAGGTCATGTAAAATCATCAAAATCCTAATTGCTTTCTTCGATGGTGTGCTTTTCAATTTTTTATTGTGTTTGCCTGAAAGCCAAACGATCTGTTCCAGCAACATGCTTGCAAGTGACTGTGACATAGATCGTATGCTAAGATTGGTGGAAAGCTAATAGGGCCCTGTACACCTGTTCACCAGAGAACAGGTATCTATCAAGTCCTCAGCTGTGAGGTAGGGTAAGCAATGACAGATCTTTGTGTATGTCAGGCCAATGTCTCCCTGGACTTCCTGGACTACAAGTCCAACTCTGAGCCGTTCTTCATGATGATCTCCACTCCGGCACCTCATTCGCCTTGGACAGCTGCACCTCAGTACCAGAACACCTTCCAGAACGTCTTTGCACCAAGAAACAAGAACTTCAACATCCACGGAACGGTAGCTTCCCCTAACCCTTGCATTAAGCCATGCTGGATGTGATTAATTGTGTAATGTACTTGTCAGGGAGCCTTTGAATCATATAGTTGGTCTTCCTTCTAAATCTCTTAAAGGTAATTGCACCTGTCGCTAACATACTAGGTAGTATACACTTGCTTCAGAAGTCAGATAAGGTTCCTGCCACACACCCAGTGAGCAGCTGGAGAGTCGGCGGAGAATGGTAAAGAAATGCCATCTTTCCTGACTACAGGCTCTTGATAACCTCTGTGCTGGCACTCCTCCTGCCTGGCAGTGGCTGAGACATGTCCCTTGGGGCTGAGCTGGGCCTGCAGCAGTCTCCTTTGGGTGGCCCTTACCAGGCCCGAGGCATAGGAAGAAGAGGGGTGACACAGTGCAACGTGATTGGGAAGGGAGTTTGAATGGAGAAATGAGCCAGAACAGGCCATGACCTAAATACTGTTCACTTCGTATGCCACTTACCCTTCCCATGGCACAGGAGATTGGCAGTTTGCTAGTTCAAAGGCAGAAAGCTTCTACTGCCTCATGCCTGTTACCCAGAAATCTTAGTTGCTTGTGAGGTGGTAGAAAGAATGAATCTTGGAGTTAGAGTCAGTATTACCGCTTTCTGGCTAGGTGACCTGACCATGAGCAAGATGCTTAACTTGCATTTATCTCTCTGAAGTCAGGGATCCTAACCTCTCCTGCAACTCTTGTATGGATTAAAATACACAGAAACGTCTGGCATGTTGCCTGGCACATTGTAGGCATGTGCTTGCCATGGATGACATTAAAGATGAGTGAACCGAGTTTGAAACCTGGGTGCCATTCTCTCTGTGTTCCAAAAGAAGTTCATAGAAGTTCCCATGACTAAGTAAGGTTAGAAACTTCAGGTTAAATAAGTCACTCTGCTACAGGATTTCTCAGAGTTATTCGTGTTCTGACATGAATTTGCAACAGGAAGAGATGCTCTATAGCATTTGTCAAGCATGCTAACTAAAGGCTTTGAGGATCACAGTTTGCGAGATGGCAGCTTAGGGTTTTATGAATAGGGAGGAGAGAGAATCAATGGTGTTTGGCAATTTTTTTTTTTTTAACTGTGACTTTTTTATTTATATGAGAAGACTCCTCTAGATTTGGACTTGAAGTTTTAGGAAATTGCTATGATGAGATTTTTCCTAAGGTCCAAGGATGATCGCTATCTTAGGTAGGAAAATAGAGGGCCATGGAATGATGACTTGTTAGGCAAAACTTAGAGGAAGGTAAAGTGGATATTTATCCTTTTATAGTTTGGGTGGTAGACCCAAGTTACAAATTTAATCTTCTGGTTAGTAGTTTCCAGTATCTTTCATGAAATCTCTTATTAAAGCTGCTAACAAAGGAGCCCAGGCCTTCTGCCATTAAGGAGGTGATGAGAAGAAGCTAAAGAATGAGTGATAATTTGCAGAAAGTTTTTTTTTTAACGAACACAGGGGAGGGAAATGGGGGTGGGTGGTGGAGGGAAAATCTGAAGTAGCTTAAACAGGCTCCAGTTAGTTCCTTTTTTGCTCGAGTACATGATCCTTTTCATTATCTATTCTAGTAGTTTGACTGTGGTGACTTGGTGTTAACTTTTGTTTTTCTTTTAAATTTTAGAACAAGCACTGGTTAATTAGGCAAGCCAAGACGCCAATGACTAATTCTTCAATACAGTTTTTAGATAATGCATTTAGGAAAAGGTAAGAGCTGCTCCTTTCCAGTCTAGGTGGTCTTTGAGGACCCTCAGAAGCAGCCCATGAACAGGGAACTGCACCACGTGGTTATCTCTGAGAAGAAATCAGAGGGTAGCAAGATGTTGGGAGAGACTCTGATGGGAGGTCTTTACATTTAGCTACAAGGTGGCCTTTGGACCTCAGGTCTAATTAAACAGTCCGTTTTTATGACTTGTTAAAACATTGCAAATTGGAGCCATTTGGTTTTTTTAACCATTTTCTATATCTAAAGAAAAGGTCGCTTTCTGAGAGATTAGCCCCAGTATTTGCCTGAGACCCAAAGGCTTAGGCTAGAGCAGAATATTTGCCTTTGCAGTTTTTAGCTTTCAGGAAATTCTTACTTTCTCTTAAGGTGCATTTAGTTTTAGACCAGGGGTTGGCAAACTTTCTGTGAGGGGCCAGATAAGAAATATTACAGGCTTGTCGGCCGTATGGCCTGTGTCGCTGTTGCTCAGCTCTGCTGTTGGAGCGCAAAGCAGCCCTGGGCAAGACAAGAATGAATGAGCATGGCTGTGCTGCAGTAAAACTTTATACATAAAGCAAACAGCGAGTTGTTGTTTCATGGGCGCACAGTTTCAGGTTTGCAAGGTGAGAAGGTTCTGGAGATCTGTTCCACTATGTGAATATACTTAACGCTACTGACCTGTACACTTAAAAATGGTTAAGACAGTAAATTTTATGTTATGTGTTTTGTACCGCAGTTAAAAACAAAAACACAGACAGTGGTCAAGCTTTGGCCCATGGCTATAGTTCGCTGACCCCTAGTTCGACCATTAAACATTGTTGTAGCCAGGTCTATCTGAATTCATCTCTATCAGTCAGTGCTGAGTTGACAACTTTCCCTTCCAATAGTCTTTTATTCTCATCACCAGCCACGATAAATAATAAAGCTTACTGGTTATAAAAAGCCTCATTTATTTCTGTAGAATAGGTTAAATTTGGAATCAACTAATTGTATGCTGGAATTTTCTAATCTGTGTTTTGCAATGAATGGAAGGAAAGGAAATAGGGGGTTTGAGCTTTTGGGGAGAGTGGCTCTGAGGGGTTTTTTTTTTTGGGAAGGAGGTTGGGAGTGTTTTTGTTTTGATTTGGTTTTGAGGTGTTTTTTGGACTTTGCTTTTGCTTTTTTGGCAAGATGGCAGTACCTCAGCCATTGTCTCTGAAGTCCCATTGCTGCCCTCTGTTCACATCCAGGTGGCAGACTCTGCTGTCAGTTGATGACCTTGTGGAGAAGCTGGTCAAGCGATTGGAGTTCAGCGGGGAGCTCAATGACACCTACATCTTTTACACCTCAGACAATGGCTATCACACAGGTAAGGGGCACCAAGACCTTTGCGAGGTGCCTTTCCTTTCTCGCTCAATCAGTAGCACTCAGGGAGCTCCTGTCCTTTTGCAGCAGTGGACAGGCCAGAGGGAGGGTCTTGCCCTCAGGGCCCCTCTGGTTAGAGGGCCAGCTCATTTCCCCTGGTGAGAGACCAGGGTTCATTATTTTCTATTTCACAGGCTGAATTACATGGTGTTCTAGGAGTCTGAGCAGAGAGTGAGCTTGATGGGTTAGAGGCAGGCTTTATGAAGTAGGTGAGAAACTGAGCTAGATTTTAAGGACAGTGGATCTCGGGGAATAGGGGTATGACATTTGACACAGGAAGACCACGAGAGGGTTGTCCTGGGAAAAACTTTCCTGTGAAATGAGGTGTTTTGGTGTGTGTGAGTTTTGTTTTATATTTCTTGTCTTTTCACAACTGCAGTATGAGTCACCCCCGTGTCCTTGACTTTCATCCTTTCTACTTGGACCTTCTCTAGTTAAAAATCAGTATTTTTTCCTTTCTCCACTCTTTTAAATTTCCTAAACTTGAAGGGAATTAATCTGAGGTTTGTCTGCACAGGAGCAGATTGATTAGGCATTTCATGTGTTGTTATGAATATTTTTAAGCACTCACAGTAGAGACTAGTAAAGTAACTCCCATTGTCCAGCTTTGATTTTCAGCTGCACGAGGCCAATCTTTTGAATTCCTCATACCTTCTTCATGTTTCTTTTTTTAGCTAGAAGGTTTTGAAGAAACTCCAGATGTTGTGATTCCATATGTCAGCACTTGGTTGTGCATCTGACTAGTTCATTACCTTTCAGAACCTACACAAAGTCCATATGCTACCTTTAGTTTTTATGTGTCTTAAGGCTGTCCTTTGCCACGGATTTATTGGGAAAACTGGTCTTCTGTCCTTTAGAATATCTCACGTTCCATATGTAGCTAACTGCTCATGTGATGCCTTAACTCGTTTATCTGTACTCAACATTTTCTATAGATTGGTAGTTAGATCTAGAGTCTTAATAGAAGTTCACGTTTTCAACAAGAATGCTTTCTAGTTGATGCTGTTACGTACTTCTTATTGCTTCATTCACATCATGCCGCTGGGGTGTCTGCTTGCCTCACTTTAGGGATGCTGTTACTGATTGATGGCTCATGTGGTATCAACCTGAGCCCATCCTATGACCTTTTGTGGCTAAAACTTCCATTGATGATTGTTGCTTAAATCTATTCCCTCAGAAATTGCAAAGTTTGACTTCATAACTCTGTCCTTCCTTCTGAATTTACTGGCTGGAATTCCTCAGGAAATTCCCCTCATCAACTGTTTGGTTATCTTGAAATATAGTTTATTCAGGAAAGGCTGGATAAATGGTTTTGTCCCTTTATTTAGCAGCTTTTAGAGTAACTTCATTCAATTGTGATCAGGTCGAGTGTCATACCTAAATAGCATATTTTTGCTTCAATACTTTCTAGTCATTCTTTTTGCTGAATTTGCCTATTTTAGACCAGGGTGTCCCTCTAGGCATTTTTTTTAAAGATGAGCTCATTGTTTCCTGCCTTGTAGTAATAAGAGACCCAGGCAAATTTAAGCTTTCCATTAAAACACCATAATTAGTAGAACAAGGCTGTTTTTGATTTTTACTGTTTATTGAATGAATGCATGCATGAGTGACATTTCTATCTTGCCTCCATCTTTACCCTATGCATTTTTTTTTTCAGGACAGTTTTCTTTGCCAATAGACAAAAGACAGCTGTATGAGTTTGATATCAAAGTTCCACTGTTGGTTCGAGGGCCTGGGATCAAACCAAATCAGACAAGCAAGGTAGGTTGCTGACAAGGTGATGTAGCATTTGCCTGAGGAAAGAAAGCTTTTCCTTCTAAGAGGAGACTGATTCAGTTTCTCCTCCTTTGAGGATGAAGGCTGATTGGCTTAAGATTTTTTTGCAAGTGTATTTATAAGCCTTGCAAACAGTGATTCTTTTTTCTTTCTTTTTTTTAATTGAAGTATAGTTGATGTACAATATTCTATAAGTTACAGGGGTACAATACAGTGATTCACAATTTTTAAACGTCATACTCCATTTAGTTATTTTAAAATATTGGCTGTATTCCCGGTGTTGTACAACATATCCTTGTAGCTTATTTTATCCCTAATGCTCTTAATCCCCTACTCCTGTATTGTTCCTCTCCCATCCCATCTCCCCACTGGTAACCACTAGTTCTCTGTATCTGTTCTCTATATTTTGTTATGTTCAGTAGTTTGTCGTATTTGTTAAATTCCACATATAAGTGATATCATACAGTATTTGTCTTTCTCCGTCTGACATATTTCACTTAGCATAATACCAGTAAACTGCTAGCCACCCACTATTAGATGTGTACGTATCATATCAGCATGAATAGCTTTTGCTTGTGTTTTGAGACTAGATTTTTACTTGGTCCTCGAGCCGTGACTCTCCACCAGGGTGCTCATCAAAACTACCTTCTGAAACTGAAAGGCTCAACATCTAGAAAGGTTCAGATTGACTCACTTGGACTGGAATAGAATCCCTGCCTCTGCTTTTTTCCTTAAGTTCACAATGATTCTGAGAGGCAGCCCAGTTTGGGGCCCATAGCCCGGGAGAGCAAAGCTCTTCAGGCTTTGTTGTGTGTGCACGTCCCCTGGGGGCCTTGTTGAAATGCAGATTCTGATTCTGCATTCCAGCCTGCTCCTAGGTGTTCCCAGGTGACGGCTGCTGCTGGTCTGACCTCCCTCTGAGTATAAGGCTGCAGAAAGGGTGTTGTCTGAGAATTTAGTCCCCCTCCCTGTGGGGCTCTTCCTCACTAATGCCTTTCTACTTTACTGATTCTCTCTCCTAGTACTGTCATAAAGTACCACATTCTTTTGTTACCATTTCCACTTGGTTTCAAACTGGGTTCCTAATACTGAGGTACTTTGTTCCTAGACTTCATGGGCACCTTGATCCAAAACACTGGTCCAGTGTCGGGAGATAAGAACTGATAGGCTCTACCAGTTGTTTTCTCCTCCCTAATACCACAATTTTAGTCCCAGCTCTGTGAGACAAAAGAAAATGAGCAAATGGGTAATTTAAGCTAAAACTGGAAAATAGGTCAGAATTTCTGGGTATACTGGTGCATGAGTTTAATTTGGGGGTTTAATGTTTACTTTGTTTAAACGTCTGCCCTTCACTTATTTCCTTTCACGGTGCTCTTGATGGAATTCTGTTAAAATTCTCTCAGAAACTTAAAATGGCCTTCATAAGTGCCTTTTGAATTTTCTTTTTCTTTTAAGACCCACATTCCTAAAGGCAGTCACCTTCCACTACAAATTCATTACCCTCTAAACAGGCCTCTCCTGTCAGCGGAGGTAGGCAAGTTTGGAAGACCATTCAGTCTTAAAAGTGCCTTCTTGATGTTGGTGTTGGGAGCTGGTTGAGGAGAGCACGTCTGCACCTGTGTGCATTTCCGAGGAGCAGGGCCATGTCTAACCGGTGCGGGGAAGGAGGCTGATGAGAACAGAGTGACGTGTCAGCCAGCTGCCCATGGAACAGACTGTTCCTTTTTCCTTCAAGTTAACAGTGGCACTAAATGTTATAATCAGAAACTTCACTTTCTCTAAGCCAGCTAAGTGAAACCAGGTCCTAGGAAGCCATTTCAACAATAATAACAGTTATTGAATGCTTAGGATGTGACAGGTGCTGTTCCAAGTGTATTACCTGTATCAACTCAGTTAACCTTCACAGCCTTAGGAGATATGAATACTGTTATCCCCATTTTACAGATGAGGAAACTGAGGTATACAAGTTCAGCGATTTACCCAAGATGATTGTAGCCAAAGAATATCAGAGCCCTGCGCTTGAACTCGGGCAGTCTGGCTGCTATACACTTAACCAGAGTCTGTGCACTCAACCATTACACTACAGCTCAGACAACAGTGTTTCTTAAGTATCTTCCTGTGCCAGCGCAGTATACCAGGAGCCTTGGAGCCACAGCAAGGGCCGTCAGAGAAGATCAGTTCTGAACTCCCTGTGTCAGGGGGAGCCAGATACCTGAGCTTCAGTTGTCAGTGAAAGTCTCTGAGGCATTTGGGCAGAGACCCGGGTGTCAAGCAAGAAGGATTGAGTCATGCAAAGATCTGTGGGAGGGTATCCTGAACGGCAGAACGGTGCGTGTGAAGGCACAGATAGGAGAATGAGCTTGGCCTGTTCAAGGGACAGAAGGTGGCAGTTGTCCTGAACTACTTTGACCTCCTGCTTGAACCCTCTCCCCCCTCCTTGCCTTTGTACAGCTGGCTGCTCCTTCTGTGTGAATGCCCACCTCATGATGCCCCTTTCACCTGGCTAAGTTAATTGTCCTTCGGGGCTTCGGTTTAGGGCTCCCCTAAATGAACGTCACTGTACACCCCCGCCCCACATGGAGTGGGTGGGTGCCTTTCCCAGCTGGCCTCACACTTACCACACCCGACTGAGTTTGTCTTTTTGACTCTAGGAGTCCCTAGTTGAGAGGTATTATCCGAACTTAGAATACCCAGCTCTTAGTGGGAGTTTGGGGTTAGCACATGTAAGCTATTATATATACAGTGGATAAACAACAAGGTCCTTTTACTGTATAGCACAGGGAACTCTGCTCAGTATTCTGTAATAACCTAAATGGGAAAAGAATTTGAAAAAGAATAGATACACGTATAACTGAATCACTTTGCTGTACACCTGAAACTAACACAACATTGTTAATCAACTATGCTCCAATATAAAATAAAAGTTTTTTAAAAAGGTCTTGTTATATAGCCTAGGGAACTATATTCAATATCCTATGATAAACCATAATGGACAAGCATATTTTAAAAAAAAAGAATGTATCTCTATATGTGTGTAACTGAATCACTGTGCTCTACAGCAGAAATTAACACAACATTGTAAATCAACTGTAATTAAAAAAAAAAAATACCCAATCCTTAACATACAGTGGGTGACATCCAAGTTGTGTGAATGGATATATTACCAGGGTCACACAGTAAGTGGCAAAACCAGGTCTGAAAATTAACTGTCTATTCTCAAAATCCATGGTTTTTTGGGAATTCCCTGGCGGTCCAGTGGTTAGGACTCTGCACTATCACTGCTGAGGGCCTGGGTTCAATCCCTAGTTGGGGGACTAAGATCCCACAGCGGCGTGGCCAAAAAAAAAAAAGAAAAAAAAACCCATGGTTTTTGACACTCTGTGCTGACATATGTGGTTTGAGACGTATGAAGTGCCCCGCTTCCATCTAGCACAGTGTGTCAGAGATGGTGGGTGACTCATTGTGTGCTGGCAGCAGAGTTGTCTTGGTGCAGGTTCTGTGTGAGGGCCACAGGGTGGTGAGTTGAGCATAGTGAGCTGCGCTGGCAACAGCCTAGTAGCCAAAGTAGGACACGTTTGACCAGTGGATCTGGCTTTGTGTTGGCTGCTGGGGTGAGCCAGGGGCCGGTGGTATGGGTGGATGCCAAACATTGGCTGCAGAGGTCTTCTCCTCTGGCTATAAATGAATCTAGCTTTAGATCTGGTGGTAGAATTTCTTCAAGCGGGCTTTAAGAAAGGAAGAGGTTAGTACGAAACTGGAAATGACATAGCATGATCCAGGGGAAATAAAACTGAACTGGGAGTCAGGAAGACCACCTATTGGCTTTAAGACTTTGGATAGACTAAGCCTTGGTTTCCCCATGTGAAATTGGGAGGATGCTAAGGGCAGATTCTCAAGTGTAACTAGGTGACGCCCTGGCTTACTCCTTGTTAGGGAAGTGGGGCGTGAGGGGCAAATCCAGATGAAGCAGCCCAAGACGTGTAGAGTTCTCTGCTTTCAGTGCTTTTCTTTCTTTTTTTTTTTTTTTTAAACATCTTCATTGGAGTATACTTGCTTTACAATGGTGTGTTAGCTTCTGCTTTATAACAAAGTGAATCAGTTATCCATATACATATATCCCCGTATCTCCTCCCTAGTGCTTTTCAGTAGATGGATTTGGGGTGCTCTCTGGTGTGCTTTGAGTCTTTTTTTTTGAAAGCCTTACATGAACTCTTTAACATCAGGGCTTAAAAGTCTGTTTGAAAACCTGATGTACCCTCCTGGGAGCCCTTATTCTTTTGGGTAATTCTGCAGCACTGTCTTTCTTCCAGAGCTAAAAAATAAGCAGGTTCAAGGCATGATATCCCTCGATCTCATGCCCCCCAGAGTTTTTTAGGGCCTTATGTTTGATCAAAACGTATATATACTTTAATCCTAAGAACATTCCCAAACAAACTGTGAGGCTGTGATTCATGAAATAATTTACTTGGGCTTGTCAGAGCGTTTTCTGTTCCAGTCCTTTTTTTTTTTTTAAAAAACAATTTATATTTTATTTATTTATTTATTTATTTATTTTTGGCTGTGTTGGGTCTTCGTTTCTGTGCGAGGGCTTTCTCTAGTTGCGGCAAGCGGGGGCCACTCTTCATCGCGGTGCGCGGGCCTCTCACTATCGCGGCCTCTCTTGTTGCGGAGCACAGGCTCCAGACGCGCAGGCTCAGTAGTTGTGGCTCACGGGCCCATTTGCTCCGCGGCATGTGGGATCCTCCCAGACCAGGGCTCGAACCCGTGTTCCCTGCACTGGCAGGCAGATTCTCAACCACTGCGCCACCAGGGAAGCCTGTTCCAGTCCTTAAATGGATCTTTATACTCAGTGATAAAAGCAATAATACCATTTTAGGAACTTGAAATGCTAATGTTTCTAGATGTCATTAGGGTGATGGGCTCATAGTATCCATTCTAATCCTTGGCTGTATAAAAACCAGAGAGAGGTATAATTCTCTCTTGAATTCTTCACCCATACTTGGTATCTACTAGAAGTCTCCCATCTCCTGACACTGTATGCTAATTTTGAGACTCTGCGTCTTAGTCAAACAAAACCCAGTAGGAAGAGAATTTGTCAGTCATTTTTAGGGAGGATGTGATCATTGTAGATACCTGGGAAGAAAGAGTCCTGGTGATGGCGTTTATGGTACTTGTGCCGAATTAGCTACTTGACTTGTCCTGGATCTTGCAGACCTTTCTCCTCCCCTCCCCCCATAGAGCAAACTGCCACTAGAGGGCGCTCCCACCCATTGCTGATGGCTCGAGGCAATTCCTGCTGAGACTGGCAGTCACTGTTTTATCTCTGTGGGTTTTATTATTTTGGTGCCTTGGACATGTTAATAATACCTGTGGGACTGACTTGACTTCATTCATGTTCTGGACATCACTGGAGATCTGTCAGTCACATTTTGGAGTCTTGTTGCCTTTATCTGATTCTGGAGGTGGTGTCTCTGCTTGTCTCTCCTTTCCTGCTATGGTCTCTTCCGTATTCATACTCACTCTTGTTCACTGTATTCTAAGCCGCTCAGTCTGCCTGGGGTACTTGGAACCAGGAAAGATATCTCTAACACCGGGTCTTGTGTAATCCCTAGAGACATAGTTTTTGTGTTTTTTTATCCTCAGCAACATATGGATTGCTTTTCCCGTGAGTTGCCTGCCACTGAAGGGTAATTTCCAACAGCTGCAGAGTTATACTGATTGGTTCAGAGCCAGGATATGTATATCACTCTGCCCTCCAGGAGCCATCCTAGCTACCAGGAAACCTGGCTGCTACTGAACGGTGCTTCTTGCCTTTCATGTCTGTACTTCGGTTTTGTTTGTAAATTAATAGGATTAGATTTTTTTTAAAATCCCCATTTGGTTTCTCCTGAGATGATCTGAGTTTTCTCAACAGTTGTGTTTTTTTTTTTTTTTTTTGGCTGCATTGGGTCTTTGTTGTGGTGTGCATGCTTCTCATTGTGGTGGCTTTTCTTTGTGGCAGAGCACGGGTTCTAGGCGAGCAGGCTTCAGTAGTTGTGGCCCACGGGCTTACTTGCTCCGTGGCATGTGGGATCTTCCCGGACTGGGGCTTGAACCTGTGTCCTCTACATTGGCAGGTGGATTTTTTTTTTTTTTTTTAGAAAGTAAATCATCACCTTTTTTGACCAGGATTCTTTATTTATTTATTATGGCTGTGTTGGGTCTTTGTTTCTGTGCAAGGGCTTTCTCTAGTTGCGGCAAGTGGGGGCCACTCTTCATCGCGGTGCGCGGGCCTCTCATTATCGCGGCCTCTCTTGTTGCGGAGCAGAGGCTCCAGACGCGCAGGCTCCGTAATTGTGGCTCACGGGCCTAGCTGCTCCGCGGCATGTGGGATCTTCCCAGACCAGGGCTCGAACCCGTGTCCCCTGCATTGGCAGGCAGATTCTCAACCACTGTGCCACCAGGGAAGGCCTGGCAGGTGGATTCTTAACCGCTGCACCACCAGGGAAGTCCCTCTCAACAGTTTTAAAGACTGTTATTTATTTCCAGTAAACGACAGCTTTTCCAGTTACAGGCTGCTGACTTTGTGTCAGTTACTTCTCTTTCATTTCCTCATCTGTAAAATGGGGAAAATACTGCTTTCTATGACTGTGGGGAGGATTAAATGAGGATAAGCATTAAGCACTGACCCAGAATAGGTGCTCAGTGAACACTAGTTCCCTTCGTTTCCCTGGTGGATTGTCTCCATCACTCCAAGGCTTTTTCTAGCCTGTGACCACGTGACTTCTAGACTCTCTGCTACAAAAGTTCATGTGGTTCTTGAGCCAGAACATATATGGGATAGTCCAGATTGAGATGTTATAATTGTAAAATACCAGATTTCAAACACTTGATTCAAAAATTTTTTTAAAGTAAAATCTCATCACCTTTTTGTATTGCTTACACGTTGAAATAGTAATATTTAAATATTTAACAATGAATTTCACCTCTTTTTTTTTTTTAGTTTAATGTGGTCACTAGACAATTTTAAATTACACGTATGACTCCTGTTCTATCCCTATTGGACTTTGGACTATGCTAGTTTAGGCCTGGTAGCGGTATTGTATACAGAAGAAAAATAGTCCAATAAATCAAGGAGATATGGCAAGGTATAAATGCTGGACAATGTCTTTAATTTCTAGAATCTTTGTTTAAAAACATCCAAGTTTTGGGACTTCCCTGGTGGTGCAGTGGTTAAGAATCCGCCTGCCAGTGCAGGGGACACGGGTTCAAGCCCTGGTCCAGGAAGATCCCACATGCCGCGGAGCAACTAAGCCCATGCGCAACAACTACTGAGCGTGCGCTCTAGAGCCCGTGACCCACAACTACTGAAGCCCGTGTGCCTAGAGCCCATGCTCCGCAACAAGAGAAGCCACCACAATGAGAAGCCTGCGCATCGCAACAAAGAGTTGCCCCCGCTCTCCGCAACTAGAGAAAAGCCCATGTGTAGCAACGAAGATCCAACGCAGCCAAAAATAAATAAATAAAATAAACTTATTTTTAAAAAAGAAAATAAATTTAAAAAATAAAAACAGGGGCTTCCCTGGTGGCGCAGTGGTTGAGAGTCTGCCTGCCAATGCAGGGGACACGGGTTCGAGCCCTGGTCTGGGGGGATCCCGCGTGCCGCGGAGCAACTGGGCCCGTGAGCCACAATTGCTGAGCCTGCGCGTCTGGAGCCTGTGCTCCGCAGCAAGAGAGGCCGCGATAGTGAGAGGCCCGCGCACCGCGATGAAGAGTGGTCCCCGCTTGCCGCAACTAGAGAGGGCCCTCGCGCAGAGACGAGGACCCAACACAGCCATAAATAAATAAATAGATAAATTAAAAAAAAAAAATCCAAGTTTTGTGCTCTTTAAGGAAACTTATTGATGCATTGTTGGGATGAGTTTTCTGCAGTCTTCAAAAACTACTGCAAACATTTCTTACCAGTGTTGTCACTTCAAAAAACTATTAAAAAGGCTAACATCCTCATTGGTGACAGGCATTCAACCTTTGAGCCTTTAAAAAACGTCAGGAGTCAATTTGAAGTCAAGTTTAGTGAACTAATAAGAATAATCAAGTTGGAAAACACTTTGTATAAAATAGCCCGACATTTTTCTCATCGTTCGTAACAGACTCAAGGCAATCCTAAAGGAATCTTGAAAAATGTTTTTATCAGTGGTAACAGTATGGGTAGAATAAACATTAACTTCCCAGGAGCATGTATTATAAACTTTATAAGGCTTTATGTTTTGTATTTTAAATTATTATAGTTATATTTGAATATATGCAGTAGGAAGTATGGGTTGTACAAAAGATAATAGTAAGTGCTGTTTGTCTCACAGGTGGGTTGGGGGGAAGAGAACTCTAGTATAGATAGAAAAGGAAAATGGGACGAATTGTGTTCTAGATCAATTGACTGTTTTTTCCTCTTTCTCATAGATGCTCGTTGCTAACATTGACTTGGGTCCTACTATTTTGGACATCGCTGGCTACAATCTGAATAAGACACAGATGGATGGGATGTCTTTCTTGCCCATTTTGGTGAGTATAAAGCCCTAAATCAGGCCTGAGCCAAGATTCTGAAATAAATTCCAGGTTATATAAGTAGACTTAAAATTTAAATCTTAAAGCTGATAAATTAGGGGAGCAGAGGATAGAATTTTTCTCTTATCTGTCGTGGGAAGGAGTTTTCTTAAAAAAAGACGGGACACACATGAACAGAGTTCTATATCCTCCCTTTTTCCCTTCTCCCCCAAAAGCCCCATCATAAAATTAAAACAGGTGACAAATTGGGAAAATATTTGCAACATACATGAAAAAGGGTAATTAGTTTTAATAGATGAGTTCTTAAAAGCAAAGATTAATATCCCAGTATAAAAATGGGCAAAAGGGCTTCCCTGGTGGCGCAGTGGTTGAGAGTCTGCCTGCCAATGCAGGGGACACGGGTTCGAGCCCTGGTCTGGGAAGATCCCACATGCCACGGAGCAACTAGGCCTGTGAGCCACAATTACTGAGCCTGCACGTCTGGAGCCTGTGCTCCGCAGCAACAGAGGCCGCGATAGTGAGAGGCCCGCGCACCGCGATGAAGAGTGGCCCCCCACTTGCCACAACTAGAGAAAGCCCTTGCACAGAAACGAAGACCCAACACAGCCATACATAAATAAATAAAAAGACTTTCTTAAAAAAAAAAAAAAAAAAAAATGGGCAAAAGAAGTGAATAGTCAACTCCCAGAGGAATTAAAAATGGCCAAAGTCAGTGCAAAAAAATTGCTTCAATGCTGATCAAAGAAATGCTTAACTAAAGGAGGCCTCTATCGCCTGTAGAACTGGCAAAAGATTAAAAAGATTAATACCCTGTATTTACAGAAGTTTGAGAAAATGAAAGCTACTCAGACTCTGTTCATTGAAGTGTAATCAGTATAAGCTATCAGTAGGCTAATTTAACAAGACCCATCACTGCAAAATACACATCAAGCAGTCCCATCTGAGAATTTATTTTAAGAAAACAAAATTCATTCAAGAAATATTTGAGGGGGCTTCCCTGGTGGCGCAGTGGTTAAGAATCCGCCTGCCAATGCAGGGGACACAGGTTCAAGCCCTGGTCCAGGAAGATCCCACATGCCGCGGAGCAACTAAGCCCATGCACCACAGCTACTGAGCCTGCACTCTAGAGCCCGTGAGCCACAACTACTGAGTGCACGTGCCTAGAGCCCATGCTCCGCAACAAGAGAAGCCAATGCAATGAGAAACCCGTGCACCACAACGAAGAGTAGCCCCTGCTTGCTGCAACTAGCGAAAGCCTGTGTGCAGCAACGAAGACCCAGTGCAGCCAAAAATAAATAAAAAGAGATTTTTAAAAAGGAAATATTTGAGTACCTAGTGCCTAGCACTGCCCAGAGCTAAGTATAAAAACTACATGTATTGGGGCTTCCCTGGTGGCACAGTGGTTGAGGGTTTGCCTGCGAATGCAGGGGACACGGGTTCAAGCCCTGGTCTGGGAAGATCCCACATGCCGCGGAGCAACTGGGCCCGTGAGCCACAACTACTGAGCCTGCGCGTCTGGAGCCTGTGCTCCGCAACAAGAGAGGCCGCGATAGTGAGAGGCCTGCGCACCGCGATGAAGAGTGGCCCCTGCTCGCCGCAACTAGAGAAAGCCCTTGCACAGAAACGAAGACCCAACACAGCGAAAAATAAATAAAGGAAAAAAAAAAAAACTACATGTATTAATAGAAGAAAATTGAAAACCTAAATATACAGTAGGGAATTGGTCAAATTGTGGCACAATTAAACAATAGACTATTAAACCAACACTAAATGGTGTAGGTATGTATACATTGACTTGGAAACATGCCCACCACATACTATAGGGAGAAAAAGTTTCAAAACAGCATCTTTCTCATTAAATATGTATGTAAATATGTTTAAGCATAGAGAAGTTTGAAGGATCAATACTCATTATAGATGACTCTTCCTCATTGATTTGTCTGAGTCTATCACAATTTATTATTAGGTAATATATGATTTATACAAGAAAATACCCGTAACTCACATAAGTTATGAAACACAAGAAATACACATGAACCCATCAGCCCATTTAAGAACTGAAATATTCCCCATACTGATGCATCTTCCTATGGGCTCCTCCCCATCCCACCCCTTACCTGCCCATACAAATGAGTGCTTTTCTCAATTGTACGGTTGTTAATCTCTGGTTTTTATTTTTTAGTAATTATCACGGATGTGTCCCTAAACAACATACCTATCTTGGGGGGAACAATACCTGTCTTGTTTTGCACTGTAAAAGTGATATTCTACCAGTTGTAATCAGGACTTTTTTCAATTCATCATTGTTTGCAAATTGATCCATATTGTTCACAGATGCCTAATATTCCATTGTAAGAAGGAATGCATCACTACTTAATCATGTTTTCTCTCAATGTACATTTGTGGTGTTCCCAGTTTTGTTCTAGGAACATTGCTTCTATAGCATTCTCATACATGTTTCCCAGTGAGCATGTGTATATGCACCAAGGTTACAGGAACCTCACATGTTCATTCCTACAAATATTACCAAGTTTTTGTACAAAATCGTCATCAGTTTACATTCCCACCAGTAACTTATGAGAATTCCCTTTGCTCTATATGAAACTGTCCGACTACTTAATATTTGCCAATCTAAGGGGTGAAAAAGATCAAAATTATATTTGGTCCTACTGTGCATTTCTTTATTAATGAGATGAATCTTTTTTTTAAAAAATAATATTTATTTATTTTTGGCTGCATTTGTTTTCATTGCTGTGCGCGGGCTTCTCACTGTGGTGGCTTCTCTTGTGGCAGAGCACGGGCTCTAGGCTTGCAGGCTTCAGTAGTTGTGGCACGTGGGCTCTAGAGCACAGGCTCAGCAGTTGTGGCACACAGGCTCAGTCGCTCCGCGGCATGTGGGATCGTCCCGGACCAGGGATCGAACCCGTGTCCCCTGCATTGGCAGGCAGATTCTTTTTTTTTTTTTTTTTTTTTTTAAACATCTTTATTGAAGTATAATTGCCTTACAATGGTGTGTTAGCTTCTGCTTTATAACAAAGTGAATCAGTTATACATATACAATATGTTCCCATTTCTCTTCCCTCTTGCATCTCCCTCCCTCCCACCCTCCCCATCCCACCCCTCTAGGTGGTCACAAAGCACCGAGCTGATCTTCCTGTGCTATGCGGCTGCTTCCCACTAGCTATCTATTTTACATTTGGTAGTGTATATATGTCCATGACACTCTCTTACCCTGTCACATCTCACCCCACCCCCTCCCCATATCCTCAAGTCCATTCTCTAGTAGGGCTGTGTCTTTATTCCCGTCTTGCCACTAGGTTCTTCATGGCCTTTTTTTTTTTTTTTTCCTTAGATTCCGTATATATGTGTTAGCATACTGTATTTGTTTTTCTCTTTCTGACTTACTTCACTCTGTATGACAGACTCTAACTCCATCCACCTCATTACAAATACCTCCATTTCATTTCGGCAGGCAGATTCTTAACCACTGTGCCACCAGCAATGCCCGAGATGAATCATTTTTTTAACAGCTTAATTCACTTACTATACAATTCAGAAGTTTAAAGTTTACAGTTATTCAGAGTTGTACAGCCACACCATAATCTTAATTTTAGAACATTTTCATCACCCCCAAAAGAAACCCCCAAATACATTAGCAGTCACTCCCCCATTACTCCCTCTCCCAGCACCAGGCAGGCACTAATCTACTTTCTGTCTCTATAGATTAGTCTACTGTGGACATTTTCTAGAAATAGAATCATACAGTATGTGGTCTCTTGTGATTGGCTGAAAAGGGTCATCCCCATTGTAACATGTATCAGTACTTTTCTTTTTATTACTGAATAATATTCCATTATGTGGATGTGTCACATTTATTTATCCACCCATCAGGTGACAGACATTTGGGTTGTTTCCCGTTTTTGACTATTATGAATAATACTGCTGTGAACATTTGTGTATAAATTTGGGGGCAAACTAATGTTTTCCATTCTCCTGAGTGTATCCCTAAGAGTAGAATTGTGAGGTCACGTGGTGATTTTATGTTTAACCTTTTGAGGAACTGCCAGACTTGTTTCTAAAGTGATTGCACCGTTTTATATATTCCCACCAGCAGTGTAAAAGGGTTCCAGTTTCTCCACGTCCTTGCCAGCACTTGCTGTTACCAGTCTTTCTATTATGTCTTAGTGGGTGTGAGTGGTACTCATTGTGGTTCTGATTTACATTTCCCTAATGACTAATCATGTTGAATATCTTGTCATATGTTTATTGGACATTTGTATGTCTTCACTGGAGACAGGTCTATTCAGATCCTTTACCCATTTTTTTAAATTGGGTTTTTGATCAGTGAATCATCTTTCATTATGCCTTTTGTGCTTCTTCCCTTGTGAAATGCCTCTTTTTGCCCATTATATTCTTGCTGTTTGTTGTCTTTTCCCTACATTAAGATATGAGAACACAGGAGTTGAATGTATAAATCATCTCAGTTTATGGTTAGTGTTCTTTGTGTCTTGTTTATAAAAATGCTTCTGAACCTTGAGGTCAGAAAACAATGCTCCCAAATTTTCTTCTGAAAGGTTTGTAGTTCTGCCTCTACATTCAAGTCCTTGATGTATCAAGAATTGGTTTTCTTGCATGGTAGGAGTCAGGGATCCAATTTCATTTTTTTCTCTGTAAATACTCAGCTGTCTTTTCTGTTCCACAGATCTGTCTCTCCCTGAACCAGTATCTTTTTATCTTGTTGTAAAGCTGTATAATTAAATCTTTGCGTGGGCACACCTTTCTCATTGTTCTTAGGGGTATCCTAAGAGGCGGTTACCTCTCTTCCCTATAAACTTTAAAAACAGCTTTTCAGATGGCCTAAAAAATCATTTTGGGCTTCAGCTGGAATTACAATGAATCTATAGATCAGATAGAGGGAAATTTACATTTCTTAACTCTTCCCATACAAATCTTATACTGTATACCTTGTTTATTTCTAATTAGGAAAAAAAACCCCTTCACTACAGGGCTAAAATCATTATGTTATTTCATAGTTAATTTCTCTGCCAAGTTTTGGAAATGCCACTTAGGACATGGCTCTTTGCCTTGTTGTTTTGTTTTGGAGGTTGGTCCAGTGAAACCTCTGATGTATTAGGGCTGCAGAGCAGTTTGTGGCTGTTATACCTCTAGCTCTGCCCTAATAGGCCGCTACTAGCCACGTGAGACTATTTAAATTAACTAGAATAAAATGAAAAATTCAGTTGCTCAGTGGCACTAGCCACATATCAGTTGCTCAGAAGCCATTGTATTGGGCAACAGTTACAGAACATTTCAGTCAGAAAGTTCTGCTGGATAGGGCTGCTGTAGACCAGGGATTGGCCAACCCCTGTGGGCCAAGTCGAGCCCACCCCCGGTTTTTGTAAATGAAGGTGTCTCAGAACTCAGCCTCCATGTATGTATTGATTGGCCTACTTTCCTGCTACAACAGCAGAATTGAATAGTTGCAACAGAGACTATAGAGGCACAGACCGTGACCCCTCCTGACCATCAGTCTTAAACTTGGTGGCACATTAGTATCACCTGGGAAACTAAAATACTAACACCTGGGTCCCAGCCCCAGCGAGCCTGATTAATTGGCCCAAGATGTGACCTGGCCCTTGGGATTTTCAAGTCTCCCCCAGTGGTTTTAATTTGCAGCCAAGTTAGAGGCCTCTGCTCTAGACCTCCCAGGCACTCTTTTTACCCCTACATACTTTGACATTTAAGTGTGGGGTTTTGAGGTCCACTCAAATCTGACAGATAAGCTTTTCCCTTGACCCCCAGCTTCCGTGGCTCGGGGTTGGCAGAATGGTTTCTTTCAGGGGAGCGGCAGCTTCTGAAGTCTCCTGTGACTTACGGTTTCTGAGACCTTCATCAGCACAGGATTGTTTGGGTTTCATCATAGCATAGTGATTAGGAAATACGTTCTTCTCTGACTCTCCCTTTCCAGGCAGCTGTGGCATTCCACGGCCTTGTGCAGGCCATCACGCATTCCCCACTGTGGTCACCAGGCTAAATAGGTCCACTCGGGTCCTTAGAGCCGTGGTTCTCAAACTAGCATTCATCAGCGGTGCCTGTGGGGCTGGTTCGAATGCAGATGACTCCCCACTCCCACTGGCAATTAAGAACTTGTGTTTGTAACACATTCCCAGCAGATACTGATCCTGCTGGGGGCACATTTTGAGCACCATTGTTTTGGAGCAGTGCTTCTCGAATTTCACAGTGCATATGAGTCACCAGAGGATTTTATTAAAATGCAGACTCTGGCTCCTTAAGGCTAAAGTAGGGCCTAAGATTGTGCATTTCTAACAAGCCCCCAGGTGTTGCTGATAGACCACAAACCAGACTTTGACTACTAAGGCTGTAGACCATTTTAAGAGCCCCTTCGCCTTTACCTTTTGTTCATACATTTTAGAATAAGCTTGTCCATGTTGACAAAAAAATTCTGTTGGAAGTTGACCTTTTATTATGTTGAGTCTTCCAATCCATGAATGCGATATGTCTCTCCATTGATTTAGGTCTTGTTCGGTTGTATCATACAGATCCTCTATTAAAATATTTATAATCAAATAAAAAAAAAAAAAAAGAGCCCCTTCTAACCTGGCCTCCCCATCCCTGTCTTCACTCCATCTCCAGATTCTGCGGCTGCTGGGCCGACTTTTCTAAAGCACAGCCTTAGCTGTGTTACTTCCCTGCTCAAACCCCCTTCCCCACCCCTCCTTCCCGTAGCTTCCCATCACCTGCTGCTCTTTGTAGAACAAGTGGGCAGCCTGCTATCAGGACCTTTTTCTGTTTGGTACCAGCCTGCCTCTCCACCTGCCTTGGCACTGCTTCCTTGTCTGAAAGCTGGATATCAGGAACCCGTACCACCAGGTGTTCTGCTTCCATCCTGTGCTCACGTTGTTCTTTTGATCCCAAACTCCCTCTTACTCCCAGATCCTTCCTCCTTTCGCCATTTGTGTACCTGTCTTAAACTTCCCCACTGCAAATGCTGCTGCTGCTTTCCTTCCGCTCCACTGATGTGCAGCAAAAAGTAAATGAGTTGATATATGTATGGTATCTTCATTCTGACCATCAGGAAGTACTTCAACCCTAATACAGTCCTTAGCACACCAGCCCTGTTGAATTTCTCAGTATGAGCTTAGAAGAGTTCTTACAGGGCTTGCAGACAGTATTGTTTACTCTGATCTGAACCTTCAGCACCTTGCCCTGTGACTTTGATTCTTGCTTAGCTCCTGACCTGCTTCACAGAAGTAGTCTTGGGAAATAACTATTAAATGCTCAAAGCAATTCACATCACTTGTGAGGACTCTATAAATACCAAACATGATACTCGGTAGCCTTCAGATGTCTCTGTTTTAGTCATTCCCTTCAGTTACTGAACGAACAGTCCAATCTGTTTTGACTCCCAAGTCCCCTTTAGCAGTAGAATGAATAACATTATTAATGAATGACATCTTTATCACAGTCTGCATGCCTCACAGAAACCACTTTTGCTCTTCCTTCTAGAAAGGAGCCAGTAATCTGACTTGGCGATCGGATGTCCTGGTGGAATATCAAGGAGAAGGCCGTAACGTCACCGACCCAACGTGTCCTTCCCTGAGTCCTGGAGTGTCCGTGAGTGTAGCCCGAGTTGGCTTAGTAGCTTTCTCACTGACAGCACAGTATGGCATTGGTTTAGATGTGCCAAGTGCTGAAACTCTTCATCTGAGTCCTCCTCCTGTCACTTTGTCACTTGACTCTGGGAGATCAGGAGATAGACAGAGGTAAAAATAATCCTGAAAAATGATGCTTCCCACCTGTTGTCAGAAGGTGCACTTCGAATTCTTCCGGTTTTCGGAACAAGTTCACATATCTGCTTATCTTCTTACCTTGTCAGTACCCCCTCCTCTTTTTCTACCCTTCCCAGTCGCGGTACCATTTTTCATTAGGGATGTTATCAGTGGCATCCAACAGAGAGACGGCGTTTCCACCTGTAACCGTGCCATGGCGTGTGTCTTGATTTGGTGGCAGCCAGGCTGGTCGTGGAGGTGGTAACAGTGACATTAGC
Source organism: Balaenoptera musculus (assembly GCF_009873245.2). Classification (NCBI taxonomy): domain Eukaryota; kingdom Metazoa; phylum Chordata; class Mammalia; order Artiodactyla; family Balaenopteridae; genus Balaenoptera; species Balaenoptera musculus. Next base: position 51,949,255 of record NC_045794.1, on the reverse strand, counting down.
CTCTCTTTAGAGAATGGGAAATAGGAGAGCCAACTCCAAATGGAAGCCGAACACCAGAGAGTTACAGTATAGTAAAGAACCAACCAAAAGATGGTATGGAAGATAGGATGGAATAAGACCTAAGTCCTATTTGGTGATAAGAGGACTCATAAACAACTTACTTACAGATGTTTCCACAAAGCTTATTTTAGCCTTTTTCTCCAACCCTTTAGGATGAAAGATCCTAATACACCTTCGTAGTGACTCATCCGTGTATTGATTTCTTCTCCTTACCAACCCATACGTTTTACAGGTGTTCATTACAGCTAATTCTTGTCGGGAGAGTAGCAGGCAGGGATGGCAAGTCTACAGACAAAGCAGCCACACCCCATGTTCCTTAATCCAGTCAGCCCTCAGTAAGGAACAGAGCCTCCCATCTATTTTTGATTTACTTCTCTGTGAAAGGCTTCCTCACTTCTGTCCAGTTGTATGTCTGGCTTGAGCCAACCTGGCCGCCGTGGTAAGCAAGTCGCATTCGTTACTGTAGAAGAATGCTCTTCAGTTAACTTTTTAAATGTCCCTACAGCAATGTTTCCCAGACTGTGTGTGTGAAGATGCATATAACAACACGTATGCCTGTGTGAGGACCATGTCAGAAATGTGGAATTTACAGTATTGCGAGTTTGATGACCAGGAGGTAAGAGGGCCTGCTGCCTCCCCCACCCCTTGTGTCTACTGCCAGGGCTTTGTTGGCTGAACTTCGTGGCAGAAGAACAATTCCAAGGATGCTCCCTGGGGAGGATGGGTTTCTTATCTGTACTTGCCCTTGGGTTTCCGTCAGTTAAGGAACTAGGATTGCACAAGGCCATACTTGACTTCTCTAACTCACCTTGCTGGGTGGGGTTTTCTCCACTCCCACCATCACCCACACATACACTTTAAATGCATGCAGTTCACTTTTTCAGGATGCTACATGCCTGGTCTGTTTGCTTCTCTGAAAGTTTGGGGTGAAGGTAAGGTGCCTCAACTTCTATGGAGATGAAAGGAGTTGGGGCCTCTCTTAGAAAGTTTCTTGGCAACCAGCATGGTTTAGACCCTTCTGTCGCCACCACAGTGCAGTCCAGTGCTGATCAAACAGATTAGCAGGTTAAAGGCAGCACCCTTGGAGGAAGGTGGCTTTCAGCCAGCCCGGATCAGCATGGATTATCTGAAGGATCACACTGACTGCCGTCCCGTGTGGTTTCTTACTGTTTATCAGCGAGTGTGCACCTACCCCATCTGGCAGCCCACATCTTGCCATATGGAGCCGGTGCCCGTCGTGTTTTTCAGAAATTGACTTGCTCTCTATTTATTTGTAGCTTCTGAGCACTTCGGACAACAAGCAAGAGAGCTTCCCTCAAACTCAGTTCCTTCTGCTTTAAAAGTGATAGTCCGAGGGCAGCTACTTGAAGCCTTTATAGGCAAAATTTATCTACAGTACATCTTCTTAGCCTATCACTAACTCCAGTTTGGAGAACAAAGTACAGATTATGGGGAAATAGTGATATTAGATGTGTCTAATTTTAGAAATAATATTGTATCTTTCCTCAATTGGTGTTATTTATCCAAAACTGCTTTTTAAAATAGGAAAACTTAACATTTTTGTAACACAGGTTAGAGTACTTTTGTATCTGTTCTCATTTGAATCTTCACAATTGTAAGGCAAAGATAAACTTCAAATGTCAGCTCTCACTCAGTAACCTCATTACTAAGTCTAGTTTCTGAGCCCTTGCCATTTGAGGGTCCAGCCTTCGGTTCTCTGCTTTAATTACAGAAGGTAATAAGCTTCTCCCCCTCTCTCCCCTCCTGACTGCCTGAAGGCACAGGGATGCTGGAGGCCCCTTTCCAGCATGTGGGCCATAGACCCAAAGCAATTCAACCCCCAGAACAGATGCTCCATTGTCTCCTCTATACCCTTGGGCTTTTTGAGACTCTTGAGACCGGATGATATTCTCCTGGGCCTTGGTCTTTAATCTGCCTCCTCCGTTCCCATTTAGAAATAACTCACATGAGTATTTCTTCAAATGTAACCCTTGCTTTTTTCTTGCCTCCATCTTTTCATTTCCTGTAGGTGTTTGTAGAAGTCTATAACCTGACTGCAGACCCACACCAAATCAATAACATTGCTAAAAGTATAGACCCAGAACTTTTAGGAAAGATGAACTATCGTCTAATGATGTTACAGTCCTGTTCTGGACCAACCTGCCGCACTCCAGGGGTCTTTGACCCCGGGTAAGTTTGCATCGTCCTCAGAAACTTTGTTCAGTGGTCTCTGGCAGTCCTGCCATTCTTGAAGGCACAGGGAGCCTGACGGGTCCTCCTTTCTCTGAGCTGAGCTGTCTCTCTCTTTACAAGGGGAACACTGTGGCCCAGCGCAGCAGCCAGTTGTGCTGGGAAAATGAGCTGCTCTCCACAGCCAGTTGGTGCTACAGCTGGAGGTGCAGCCCTGCCCATACCACACGGGGCTCTTCTTCCTCCCTGTGATGCTTGTCATGGTACCACTTGATGGCACTGGTGACATCTGGGGTTGCTTTAGTGTAAGCTGACCCAGGGCTACCCTGTTCCCTAGTGCCTCTGAGAGCATATGCTTTCATTTCATTTCTCAGAAGCCCCAATTACAGAAACTTGAATACTTGCCAGTAAATTTAATATATTAAATACACACAATGAAATAGAAAGTATGAACTCTCAAGTGTCTAAATAAATAAGCCCGCTGCAATATGTGAAGGTTGGAAAGATATTTAACGCTCACCTACTAAGTCAGCTCTGTTCCTCCTACTCTCATTCCTCTTAAACAGTAACTTTTCATCAGTAACATGGCTGTCAGCACACCATGCATTTGAGCTGTGTGTGGCAAGAAGCCTGTCATTTTTTGCTTGAAGATTATAAAATTCAAAATCAGACTTTCATTGGGAAAGGATTATTTCAGTTCTTACACTCTGATTGTAGGAGAGGGGGAAGAATGATGTCCTAAGCTGATGGAAACTAGTAAATTATTCAGCTACCTTCATGTGAAGTGGTATCTTCAATCCAAATCAGTGAGGAATGTATGTGAATGAGTAGAGAAGGGGGATTGTAGACTATTTATTAAAGAAATGTAGTACTTTTGCTTTTAAATAGTGTATATAGAGCCAAAGAGACATAGATGCCAGCAAACTAAAGGTAACAATATAAAAAGACAATATTTATCATAATTTTATATCATTTAAGCTAATTAACTTTTATATGGGTAATCTTGTTAATGTGTAATTAGTAACTGATCAAGCATTCTGCCCACCCAGCTTTAATCTTTCCTCCAAGTTAGTGAAATGGGTCCTCACTTGGTGGCAGTTCCTTGGAATAGGAAGTTCATTCTCTAAGACAAAAGCACTAGACTTCTAATTGACACATGCTGATTTTTGCAGTTTCTAACAGCTACTTTGCTCAGAATGTTTTACCAAACTAAATAAAGTTAGATGTCTGTAGCAGTCGCTGACTGACTCTAGGAATTTAAAGCCAGCATCTAACTAAATCTTGCATAGAGGGTCATGAGACTTGGACATCTTGGACTGTAATGTTGGGCCACAGAAGGTCAGATGCAGCAGCCCCGTTAAGTGTTAGAAGGACTCGACCATAGAATTCGCCTACAGCCCTTAGAGCCCAAACAGGTAAATTTCACATGAGGAAATAGTGCTTGGAGTTGTGATTTGCTCAAAGGTCAACTGTTTGGAACTGATTTAGCAAGATCTCTTGACTTCCAGGCAAGGTTTGTTTTTTATTTATTTATTTATTTATTATTTATTTTTGGCTGTGTTGGGTCTTTGTTTCTGTGCAAGGGCTTTCTCTAGTTGCGGCAAGCGGGGGCCACTCTTCATCGCGATGCGCGGGCCTCTCACTATCGCGGCCTCTCTTGTTGCGGAGCACAGGCTCCAGACGCGCAGGCTCAGTAGTTGTGGCTCACGGGCCCAGTTGCTCCGCGGCATGTGGGATCTTCCCAGACCAGGGCTCGAACTCGTGTCCCCTGCATTGGCAGGCAGATTCTCAACCACTGCGCCACCAGGGAAGCCCAGGTTTGGTTTTTTTGTTTTTTGTTTTTAATTTTTATTTTATTTTGGAGTATAGTTGATTTACAGTGTTCTGTTAGTTCCAGGTGTACAGCAGAGTGACTCAGCTATGTATACATATATCTATCTTTTTCGAATTCTTTTCCCATTTAGGTTATTACAGAGTATTGCGTAGAGTTCCCTGTGTAAGTAGGTCCTTGTTGGTTATGTATTTTAAATATAGTAGTGTGTATATGTTAATCCCAAACTCCCAATTTATCCCTCCCCCCACCTTTCCCTTTTGATAACCATAAGTTTGTTTTCTAAGTCTGTGAGTCTATTTCTGTTTTGTAAATAAGTTCATTTGTATCTTTTTGTTTTTTTAGATTCCACTTATAAGCGATATCATATGATATTTGTCTTTCTCTGTCTGACTTACTTCACTTAGTATGATAATCTCCAGGTCCATCCATGTTGCTACAGATGGTATTATTTCATTCTTTTTCATGGCTGAGTAATATTCCATTGTATATATGTACCACATCTTTATCCATTCATCTGTTGATACACACTTAGGTTGCTTCCATGTTTTGACTATTGTAAATAGTGCTGCAGTGAACATTGAGGTGCATGTATCTTTTCAAATTAGGGTTTTCTCAGATATATGCCCAGGAGTGGGATTGCAGGATCATATGGTAGCTCTATTTTTAGTTTTTCAAGGAACTTCCATACTGTTCTCCATAGTGGTTGTACCAATTTACATTCCTACCAACAGTTTAGGAGGGTTCCCTTTTCTCCACAGGCTCTCCAGCATTTATTGTTTGTACACTTTTTTTTTTTTTAATTTATTTATTTATTTTTGGCTGTGTTGGGTCTTCGTTTCTGTGCAAGGGCTTTCTCTAGTTGTGGCAAGCAGGGGCCACTCTTCATCGCGGTGCGCGGGCCTCTCACTATCGCGGTCTCTCTTGTTGCGGAGCACAGGCTCCAGACGCGCAGGCTCAGTAATCGTGGCTCACGGGCCCAGGTGCTCCGTGGCATGTGGGATTTTCCCAGACCAGGGCTCGAACCCATGTCCCCTGCATTGGCAGGCGGACTCTCAACCACTGCGCCACCAGGGAAGTCCGTTTGTACACTTTTTGATAATGGCCATTCTGACTGGTGTGAGGTGATACCTCATTGCAGTTTTGATTTGCATTTCTCTAATAATTAGTGATGTTGAGCATGTTTTTATGTGCTTATTGGCCATCTGTATGTCTTCTTTGGAGAAATGTCTATTTAGATTTGCCCATTTTTGGATTGGGTTGTTTTTTTAATATTGAGCTGCTTGAGCTGTTTGTAAATTTTGGAGATTAATCCCTTGTCAGTCACATTGTTTTCAAATATTTTCTCTCATTCTGTGAGTTATCTTTTCGTTTTGTTTATGGTTTCCTTGGTTCACTTTTGTTTTTATTTCCATGACTCTAGGAGGTGGATCAAAAAAGATGTTGCTGTGATTTATGTCAGAGTGTTCTGCCAATGTTTTCCTCTAAGAGTTTTATAGTATCCAGTCTTACATTTAGGTCTTTAATCCATTTTGAGTTTATTTTTGTGTATGATGTTAGAGAATGTCCTAATTTCATTCTCTTACATGTAGCTGTTCAGTTTTCCCAGCACCACTTACTGAAGAGTCTGTCTTTTCTCCACTGTATAGTCTTGCCTCCTTTGTCATAAATTAATCAACCATAGGTGAGTGGGTTTATTTCCAGGCTTTCTATCCTGTTCCATTGATCTCTATTTCTATTTTTGTGCCAGTACCATACTGTTTTGATGACAGCTTTGTAGTATAGTCTGAAGTTAGGGAGCCTGATTCCTCCAGCTCTGTTTTTCTTTCTCAGGATGGCTTTGGCTATTCAGGGTCTTTTGTGTCTCCATACAAATTTAAAATTTTTTTGTTCTGGTTCTGTGAAAAATGCCATTGGTAATTTGATAAGGATTGCATTGAATCTGTACATCGCTTTGGGTAGTTGCATTGAATCTGTACATTACTTTGGGTAGTACAGTCATTTGACAGTATGGATTCTTCCAATCCAAAAACATGGTATATCTTTCCATCTGTTTATGTCATCTTTGATTTCTTTCATCAGCATCTTATAGTCTTCAGAGTACAGGTCTTTTGAATCCTTAGGTAGGTTTATTCCTAGGTATTTTACATTTTTGATGTGACAGTAAATGGGATTGTTTCTTTAATTTCTCTTTCTGATCTTTCATTTTTAGTGTATAGAAATGCAACAGATTTCTGCGTATTAATTTTGTATCTTGCAGCTTTACCTAATTCACTGACGAGCTCTAGTCATTTACTGGTAGCATCTGTAGGATTTTCTATGTATAGTGTCATGTCATCTGCAAACAGTGACAATTTTATTTCTTCTTTTCCCATTTGGATTCCTTTTATTTCTTTTTATTCTCTGATTGCTGTGGCTAGGACTTCCAAAACTATGTTGAATAAAAATGGAGAAAGTGGACATCCTTGTCTTGTTCCTGATCTTAGAGGAAATGCTTTCAGCTTTTCACTATTGAGTATGATGTTAGGTGTAGGCCTAACAATGTAAGCATTGGCCTTTATTATATTGAGATAGGTTCGCTCTAGGCCCACTTTCTGGAAAGTGTTTATCATAAATGGTTATTGAATTTTGTCAAAAGCTTTTCTGTATCTATTGAGATGAAAATATGATTTTTATTCTTCAGTTTGTTAATGTGGTGTATCACTGATTGATTTGCAGATATTGAAAAATCCCTGCATCCCTGAGATAAATCCTACTTGATCATGGTGTATGATCCTTTTAATGTATTTTTGGATTCAGTTTGCTAGTATTTTGTTGAGGATTTTGCATCTATGTTCATCAGTGATATTGGCCTGTAATTTTCATTTTTTGTGGTATCTTTGTCTGATTTTGGTATCAAGGTAATGGTGGCCTCATAGAATGAGTTTGGGAGTATTCCTTCCTCTGCAGTTTTGGAGAATAGTTTCAATGGAATAGTTTCAAAAGGAAAGCTGTTAACTCTTCTCTAAATATTTGATAGACTTTGCCTGTGAAGTCATCTGGTCCTGGACTTTTGTTCATTGGGAATTTTTTAATCACAGTTTCGATTTCAGTACTTGTGATTGGTCTGTTCATATTTTCTGTTTCTTCCTGGTTCAGTCTTGGGAGATTGTACCTTTCTAAGAATTTGTCCATTTCTTGCAGGTTGTTCATTTTATTGGCATATAGTTGCTTGTAGTAGTCTCTTATGATCCTTTGTATTTCTGTGGTGTCAGTTGCAACTTCTCCTTTTTCATTTCTAATTTTATTGATTTGAGCCCTCTCCCTTTTTTTCTTGATGAGTTTGGCTAAAGGTTTATCAGTTTTGTTTATCATTTCAAAGAACCAGATTTTAGTTTCATTGATCTTTTCTATTGTTTTCTTTGTCTCTATTTCATTTATTTCTGCTCTGATCTTTGTGATTTCTTTCCTTCTACTAACTTTGGGTTTTGTTTGTTTTTCTTTCTCTAGTTGCTTTAGGTGTAAGGTTAGGATGTTTGAGATTTTTCTCGTTTCCTTAGGTAAGCTTGTATTGCTATGAACTCCCTCTTAGAACTGCTTCTGTTGCATGCCATAGGCTTTGGATCGTTGTGCTTTCGTTTTCATTTGTCTCTAGGTATTTTTTGATTTCCTCTTTGATTTCTTCACTGATCCATTGGATGTTTAGTAGCATTTTGTTTAGCCTCCACGTGTTTGTGCTTTTTACAGTTTTTTTCTTGTAGTTGATTTCTAATCTCATAGTGTTGTGGATGGAGAAGATGCTTGATATGATTTCAATTTTCTTAAATTTATTGAAGCTCTCTTTGTGGCCCAGCATGTGATAAGTGCTGGAGAATGTTCCATGTGCACTTGAAAAGAATGTATATTATGCTGCTTTTGGATGGAATGCTCTATAAATATCAATTAAGTGCATCTGGTCTAATGTGTCATTTAAGGCCTGTGTTTCCTTATTGATTTTCTGTCTGCATGATCTGTCCATTGATGAAAGTGGGGTGTTATTTTAAAGTCTGTTTTGTCTGATACTAGTATTGCCACTCCAGCTTTCTTCTGATTCCCATTTGTATGGAATACCTTTTTCCATCCCCTCGCTTTGTCTGTATGTGTCCATAGATCTGAAGTGGGTCTTTTGTAGACAGCATATATATGGGTCTTGTTTTCGTAGCCATTCAGCCAGTGTGTGTCTTTTGGTTGGAGCATTTAGTTCGTTTTCATTTCAGGTAATTATCAATATGTATGTTCTTATTGCCATTTTGTTAATTGTTTTGGATTTGCTTTTGTAGGTCTTTTTTCTCCCCTTCCTCTTTTGTTCTCTTCTGATTTGATGCTCAACTTTTTAGTGTTGTGTTTGGATTCCTTTTTCTTTTTTGTGTGTGTGTATCTGCTGTAGATTTTCAGTTTGCATTTACCATGAGGTTTTGATATAGCAGTCTATATATATATACAAGATTATTTTAATTTGCTGGTCTTTTAATTTCAAATGCATTTCCAATATCCTGGATTTGTACTCTTTTCTTACAGTTGCTGGTTTTGATATCATATTTGTGTGTGGATGATTTCCTACCTTTACTGTATGTTTGCCTTTACCAGTGAGCTTTCTCATTCTTAATTTTTTAGTTGTGGCCTTTTTTTTTCCCTGCCTAGAGAAGTTCCTTTAACATTGGTTGCAAAGCTGGTCTGGTGATGCTGAATTCTCGTAGCTTTTGCTTGTCTGTAAAGCTTTTGATTTCTCTGTCAACTCTGAATGAGAGCCTTGCTGGGTAGAGTAATCTTGGTTGTAGGTTCTTCCCTTTCATCACTTTAAATATGTCCTGCCACTCCCTCCTGGCCTGCAGAGTTTCTGCTGAGAAATCAGCTGATAACCTTATGGGGATTCCGTTGTATGTTATGTGTTGCTTTTCTCTTGCTGCTTTTAATATTTTTTCATTGTCTTTAATTTTTGTCAATTTGATTAATATGTGTCTTGGTGTGTTCCTCCTTGGGTTTATCCTGCCTGGGACTCTCTGCACTCCCTGGAATTGGGTGATTGTTTCCTTTCCCATTTTAGGGAAATTTTCAGCTAGTATCTCTTCAGATATTTTCTCAGGCCCTTTCCCTCTTCTCCTTCTTCCATGAAATTGCTTTGTTTTTTTAACCATAACTGTCTTGCACACATTCGGGAGGCTTATAACTAAGATTCTAGATGCTGGCCTTGCTGATGTTAGCCTGAGCTATTTAAACTCCACCTGGTTTTCTTTTAAATTCTAGAGTGGGTGTCAGCAGACTAGATATCACAGGCCCACTCCAGACACCACCAGTTGGAATACAGTGCACACAGATATTTATGTATTGCCTGGGGCTGCTTTTGCATTTCAGCAACAAAGTTGAGTAGTTGGGACAGAGACTGTGTGGCCCGCAAACTCTAAAACATTTATTATCTGGCCCTTTACAGAAAAACTTGGCCAACCCCTGCTGTAAAATACTACTAAGAGTTATTAGTGTCTGTTACCATAAGGTAGCAGATAAAAGTAAAATACGATGTTATTTCCAGATCACACAAAGTCCAGCCAGCCTGTGGGGGTTTTTTTTTGGTGTTTTTTTTGGCCACGCCCTGAGGCATGCGGGATCTTTGTTCCTCAACCAGGGATGGAACCCGTGTCCCCTGCAGTGGAAGCTTGGCGTCTTAACCACTGGACCACCAGAGAAGTCCCCAGTCTGTGTTCTTCATGTCTGCCAGGTCTCAACTCAAGTTACCATTGGCATTCATTCTTACTTCCCCATGGGTGGTAAATAAGTGATTTTATGTGCCACATGTTTTACATGAGTTGCCTTCCTGTTTTGTTGGTGGCCAGAGGGGTTGGTGACTTACCTAAATTCATAATGAGCCAGATTCAAGCTCCTGTCAGGTGCAGACCTGCATTCTTACCCACCACAGTCTGTGTGTCTAAACTGAAAAAGAAGACAGGCCTTTGAAAATGGTGGAAGGGCTTTCAGCAAGGACTAGACTCTTCCCCAGGCTGCTTTATAGTTGAGGGATTGCCCCCCCCCAAAAAAAAGTAAGCTCAAACCCTTCCTCCTAACCCCTTTCAGGATTAGCCTTACTTCTGTTTCTCCTCTCCTCTCCACTTCCACTATATTATTTTGTGCTTGCTGACTTATGATGGAAATGCTCTTAATTACTAAGTACTCTTGCTTTGTACTACAGACTTTCTCACTAGATCCCCTTCTGGTGACTTATTTGTTCCTTTTGTATCCCTTCCTGCCATTCTTTCCAGTTAATATTCTGAATGAAGTACTCAATGGCTAACTGTAGTTAATGTGACATTGTTTTTTTCTTTTTCTGTGCCCAGATACAGGTTTGATCCTCGTCTCATGTTCAACAATCATGGCAGTGTCAGGACTCGAAGGTTTTCAAAACATCTGTAGCACCTCTGCAGTTGGATCCCTTGCACGCCTCTTTCTGATGAAGTGATTGTAGTAGGTGTCTGTAGCTAGTCTTCAAGACCATGCCTGGAAGGGTTTCTGGACTGGCTTTAAGTCCTGTTTGAAAAAGCAACCCAATCAGCTGACTTCCTTGTGCAATGTGTTAAACTGTGAACTCTGCCTGTGTGTCAGGAGTGGCTGTCCCTGGTCCCTTTATTCAGCTGATGATGATACTCCTGAGGTCTTTGTTCTCACCAAACCCTTTCTGTCCTGGGGCCACAGTTCTTGATTATTCCCCATGTGGTTAAAGTCTAGATTTGTAAATCCATTCAGATAAATGGCGATGCTTTAGGGGGGCAAGGTTTTTGGTATACAGCTTGACCTAAAATCAAGAGGACCTGCATAGCATTCGAAATTGAACACTTCACTATCAAAAATACTAATATCACATGGTTTGAAGAATAACCATCAGAGCTGACCCATCTGATTGATTAAGAACAAATACCATTGTTTTTAGATCAGTAGAAGTACACTGTTTATAATATCCATCACAATGGATCACAAATTTTATTAAAACGCATCAATGAAGCTCTGTTCATTTTTTGGAAATTCTGGGCTGGTGCTACATTGAAATAGAACAGTAGCAAGCTTTTGGTAAAGGCTAATTCCAGGTAGTTAATGAAGGTGATGGACATCTACTTTCCAGTAGCTGCTAACCACGTGAAGCGCCAGTGAACACCAGGGGAATCTGGGGAATGTCTCTTCTCTTGATACTTTCCTTTCTCGGATCTGAAATATAAAGTGGGTTAAGTATTTCAGCAGAGAAGGACTTCCAAGGGTTGGTGAAGGTTGTGTTTTCTGAGGGCCTTCTGTAGGTAGGGCTCTCTGGTTGACAGGTTGAAGGGCTATAGATCAGGGTGTAGCAAGTGCCTGTCCAGCAGGGAGCCTGGGTTCTAGTCCCATGTGTGACGTTGTGAGACTCCCTCTGCATATTGCTGACATTCTGTTCATTTGTTATAAGATGTAAGAATTTCTTAGAGTTGATGCAGAGTACCAACTACTTACCTTCTTCCCTTTCAGAAAACTTCATCTTGAGTTTTTGGAGTCTTGTGTAATTTGGGCCTAATTCACTATTCCTCTGTCGGAACCCGATCTTCTTGAGATTTCCTCACTGTTTAGAACACCTGCATTTTTGTCTCTTGGCTCGAAGACCAATCCCATTTCTTGTGTCTTCTTCACAAGAAGGTTAATTGGTGATGTGGCAGCAGGGGAGGAGGAGGAACTGTGGTTTATAACCTGTTCAACTCAGGCAGTAGTGATTTTAGCTTTATGTAAGGTCCTAGGTTGAGCTTTAAGCACTTTGTAAGACATGGCCATAAGTAACTTTTCTATCACAATTCCAGATAGCCATGTTGGGTTAATAGCCATTGGGTTTATTCCTTTACCTCATACAATCCCAGTAACTGCGGTGGTATTTAGAGGTGAAATGGGCAAGTGAAATGAATACCTCTGCTGTGACCATTTTAGGAAAAGAAATTCTAACAATTTTGTAACTAAAGGCAAACTACAATGTTGAGTATGGGTATTGGCTTTATTCTACACTTCTGAGTCTTAACATTAATCAATCAATCAGTCAGCTTCCACATTAATGGAAGTTGACCATGGTTATTCCTGAATAAAGAGAAACCAACTCTTACCAGGTCTTGTACTGTGATGTCATATTATTCAGTTTTATGATGCTGGTTCCTGAAAACAGATGACGTCGTTAAGAGTGACACAAATCAGCTGCTGATAGTATTCCTGTCCCACTGCTCCTACATTCATCAGACTTTTTTGTTTGGGGGGTGGGCGGGGCGGAATGCAGTGAAGCCCTTTTTTTGTACCCCTAATTTTTGAATGGCCTCTAATTTGACTTTTTCTCTTGGACTGGTTGCATTCTGGATCTACACTAAAATCATCTTTCATAAAGAGACCTCAGTTTCTAGACTACAGACCACAAGATGCACTGGAATTTTTCAGAATGATATGTACAAGGGCCCCACTGCAAGAGGCTTGCCTTGTTTCTCTCTTAATTGTACTGATTTGAATTTTGATTATTTTCCCTTTTAAGAAGACCAGGTCCATATGTATTGGTAATAGAAAACTGTAACCATTAGGAACGAACAGAGGTCTTGGGGAAGAATAGAGATTTTGCCTTATAAGAGTGCCTGTTACAAAGCTCTCCCTCAAGTAAAATAACAGTCCCTACATCTAAAAAGTAGGGAATGCCTTTTGAGTATCTTTGACCAATGGTGCTGTTGCAAAATACATTTTAATTGACAACAGTAGGGTTTTTGTACAAAATAGTCATGATAGCCATGGAAGGTTATATTTTTGTGTCTAAGGACTAGTGTTTTAATGAAAGAAGATAAATTGTCCCAGGATCCTTATTAAGAGAAAGCAAAGGGTATTTAAACTGATTCACCAGTGGAACTAGGTGGGAATATTTGGGTCTTTTGTTTCACCACTGCTTAGGTCCAACTAAATTTGTGTATTCATGTGTTTGCATCATCTGTTCTTAGAAGTTATTCTGCCCTGGCTCTGTGTCATCTCAGTCATTTGACTAAGAAAGTGCCCTTTGAAGGACCCTGTTCACTGCTGCACTTTTCAATGAATTAAAATTTATTTCTGTTCTAGTGGGAATGTGTCCTTTGTTTTAGTCCACAAGTGATAATTTTGACAAAATGTTCTTTGCTGTATACTGTTTAATGTTTTAATCACTCACCTAGTACTGGAGATGGGCTGTTCCGCATTGGGTACCATAGTCCCTACCTGGAAACCTCGTTCGTATATGTGTGGTCCCTGCTGCCCAGTATCCCTGGATGAGCACCATGTAGAAAATCCTTCCTGATAAATCATTATGCATTTACAGTTTGGAGAAAAAAAAAAAACAACTTACCTTGACCAGCTTTAAATTAGATAAACTAAGCTCACCGTCAAAGGTGCCTAGCCTTGATGTTCAGTCATGTGATCCATTGCCCTAAATGAGAAGTAAGTCCTACTGGAGTTGACAAACTTTTTCTTAAAGGGATAGTTAATATTTTAGGTTTGCAGGCTATGTCTCTATCACAGCTACTTAACTCTGCTGCTTCAGTACAAAAGTAGCCATAGACAACACAAATGAATATGCATGGCTATGTTCCAACAAAACTTTACCCAAAAAAAAGCATAATTTGCCAACCCCAGACCTAGTAGGTTGCCTCTTATAAGTTCTGAAGACCAAGCAGAAAAACAAGATGTTAGAAGATACCCATAAAGTTTCCAGACTACTATCAGAAAAACAATTGAGTTTATCACAGTATCAAGCCACCAAGGAAGAGGAGAACATCTATTTACATAGACTCAAAGTGAGGGTAAGTACAGACTCTACTAAATCCATTTTTCTAATTTGTAGCCCCACCCCCATTCCCACTGAGACTGTACCCTGCCCTGTAGACCCAAACAGACACTGTACAGATTTAGTATTTGTTTCACTTTCTTTCTCTGCCTGCCATGGGTTTAAAGGGCTAGTCACGTGTGTACCTTGAAGTCTGTAGCAGCAAGAGCAGAGAACCTAAAGGCCCCAAGCTGAATGCACTGTGCCGAGACCTTTACTGATGGCCTAGGCATTACTATATAAGGCCCCAAGCTGAACGCACTGTGCAGAGACCTTTACTGATGGCCTAGGAATTACTATGTAAGATTTGCATGCAGGACATGGGAGCCAGCTTCAGGAGTACCACAGAGTAGATGACAGTTCTAAATCTTAGTCTTTGAGAGGAAGCTTTCATAACCACCTTCTGCTGGTGAGACCTGAGATCTTATATATCCTCACAACCTGCCCCTCTGACTGATGCTGATAGGTCCTCAAAGGGCAGAGAAATACATAGAATGCTTGTAATTAGTATTTATTGTGATAAAAATGGCTCTGCCAACAAGCTTCTTTCCTCAGATTAGTTTATCCAAGCTCACAAAGCTCTTTAGTCAAAGAGTCAAGATTTCAAAGATGTGGCTTTAAAGACGTCTATCTATTAAACTCTGCTCTCTCTGTGATCTAAGAAGGATTTTACCCTCCCTCATATGTCTTGAGTGAGTGCCCACTCTGCCTGGACGTGGGCTGGGTTATGAAAGGAAATTACTCTCTTCCTGATGCCCAGGACATTATTGTGTAGATTGAGAACTCATCCCCGATATCTGTAGTTACAGGGAAAACACAGTTTCAGACTAAGAAGGGGAGGTGACACTACCATTCAAGGGGCTCCTTGTCGTGCTCCACAGCATGACTTTCGAAAACAAAGTGAAAACATCTCCTCTGACAAACCCTTAACTAGACTCACCAAGAATAAAGGGGGCTCAATTAAGTAAAATCAGAAGTGAAAGGGGAGACATTACAACTGTACCACAGATATACAAAGGATCGTAAGAGAGTACTATGAACAACTAATTATATGCCAACAAATTGTATAACCCAGAAGAAATGGATAAATTCCTAGAAACATACAGCCTTCTAGGACTGAATCATGAAGAAATAGAAAATTTGAATAGTCTGATGACTAGTAAGGAGATTGAATGTAATCAAACAGCCTCCCAATAAACAAAAGTCCAGGACCAGGTAGCTTCACTGGTGGATTCTACCAAGCATTCAAAGTGGAACTAATACCAATCCTTCTCAAACTCTTCCAAAAACAGGAGAGGAAGGAACATTTCCAAACTCATTTTATGAGGCCAGCATTACTCTCATACCAAAACCAGACAAGGACACCATAAGAAAAGAAAATTACAGGTCAATATCCCTGATAAACATAGAGGCAAAAATCCTCAACAAGGTATTAGCAAACTGAATTCAACAATACATTAAAAGACTCATACACCATGATCAAGTGGAATTTAGTACAAGGATACAAGAGTGGTTCAACATCCACAAATCAATGTGCTATATACCACATTAACAAAATGGATAAAAAACATGATCATCTCAATAGATGCAGAAAAAGCAGCTGACAAAACTCAACGTTCATGATAAAAACTCATACAGAGTGCATACAGAGGAAACATACCTCAACATAGAAGTCATAGATGACAAGTCCACGGCTAACGATGAAAAGCTGAAAGCCTTCCCTCTAAGATGAGGAACAAGACAAAGATGCCCACTGTCAGTTTTATTCAACATAGTATTGGATAGCTGATTCGCTTTGTTATAAAGCAGAAACTAACACACCATTGTAAAGCAATTATACTCCAATAAAGATGTTTAAAAAAAACTAAAATTATATGTAAAATATTTTTTCTAATAAAAAGTCAAGAAAGAAAGAAAAAAAAAAAAAAACCCCATAGTACTGGAAGTCCTAGCCAGAGCAATTAGGCAAGTAAAATGAAAAGAATCCAAATCAGAAAGGAAGAAGTAAAACTGTAACTATTTGCAGATGACATATACAGAAAACCCTAAAGATTCCACACAAGAAAACTGCTAGAACTAATAAATGAATTCAGTATAGCTGCAAGATACAACATCAGTATACAAAAATCTTGTATTTCTATATGCTAATAAACTATCAGAAAAAGAAATTAAGAAATTAATTCCATTTATAACTGCATCAGAAAGAATAAAACAGTGCAGCATTGGTGGTTTAGCGGTGAGCATAGCTGCCTTCCAAAAAAGAATAAGATACCTAGGAATAAGTTTAACCAAGAAGGTCAGAAACCTACACACTGAAAACTAAAAGACACTGATGAAAGAAACTGAAGAAGACACAAATAAATGGAAAGATATTCTGTGCTCATGGATTGGAAGATTAATGTTAAAATGTCCATACTACCCAAAGCAGTCTACAGATTCAATGCAATCCCTATCAAAATTCCAGAGACATTTTTCACAGAAACAGAACAAACAATCCTAAAATTTGGATGGAACCACAAGAGACCCCAAATAGCCAAAACAATCTTAATAAAGACCAACAAAGCTGGAGGCATCATGCTCCCTGATTTCAAACTGTATTACAAAGCTACAGTAATCAAAAGTGTATGATATAGGCATAAAAAGAGACACATGGATCAATGGAACAGAATAGAGAGCCCAGAAATAAACTCATGCACTTATGGTTAATTTATGACAAAGCCAAGAATATACAATAGGGAAAGGACAGTATCTTCAATAAATGGTTCTGGGAAAACTGGCAGCCACATGCAAAAGAGTATAACTGGACTACTATTTTACACCATACACAAAAATTAACTCAAAATGGATTAAAGAATGTAAAACCTGAAACCATAAGAATCCAGAAGAAAACATAGGCAGTATGTTGCTTGACATCAGTCTTGGTGATTTTTTGGATCTGACTCCAAAAGCAAAGGCAACAAAAACAAACAAGTGGGAGTATATCAAACTAAAATGCTTCTGCATAGCAAACAATGACAAAAGGGCAGCCTACTGAATAGAAGAAACTATTTAGAAATCATGTATGATAAGGGGTTAATATCCCAAACATGTAAAGAACATGTACAACTTAATAGCAAAAAACACACAATTAAAAAATAGGCAGAAGATCTGAATAGACATTTTTCCATAGAAGACATGCAGATGGCCAACAGGTATGTGAAAAGATGTTCAACATCACTAACCATCAGGAAATGCAAATCAAAATCACACTGAGATATCACCTCACCCCTGTTCGAATGGCTATTATCAAAAAAAGACAAGGGGCTTCCCTGGTGGTGCAGTGGTTAAGAATCTGCCTGCCAACGTAGGGGACACGGGTTTGAGCCCAGTCCGGGAAGATCCCACATGCCTCAGAGCAACTAAGCCCGTGCGCCACAACTACTGAAGCTCACACACCTAGAGCCCGTGCTCTGCAATAAGAGAAGCCACTGCAATGAGAAGCCTGTGCACCACAAGGAAGAGTAGCCCCTGCTCACCGCAACTAGAGAAAGCCCGTGCACAGCAACGAAAACACAATGCAGCCAAAAATAAATAAATAAAATAAATAAATGTATTTAAAAAACAAACAAAAAGACAAGACAAGGGGGAGTTCCCTGGAGGTCCAGTGGTTAGGACTTGGCGCTTTCACCGGCCATTGCCCGGGTTCAGTTCCTGGTCGGGGAACTAAGATCTTACAAGCTGTGCAGCATGGCCAAAAAAAAAAAAAAATTTTTTTTAAATTTTTAAATTAAAAAAAAAATTTTTTAATTTAAGTTTTTTAATTTAAAAAAATTTAATTTTTTAAAAAATAATAAAAGACAAAGACAAGGATGTGAAGAAAAGGGAACCCTTGTGCACTGTTTGGTGGGAATGTATATTGACATAGGCACTATGGAAAACAGTATGGAGGTTCCTCAAAAAATTAAAAATAGAACTACCATATGATCCAGTAATCCCACTTCTGGGTATTTATCTGAAAAAAAACCCCAAAACACTGATTTGAAATCCCACGTTCATTGCAGCATTATTTATAATAGCCAAGGTATGGAAACAACCTAAGTATCCTATCCATCAAAGGATGCATGGATAAAGAAGATGTATATATATACATACAATAGAATACTATTCTGCCATTAAAAAAGAATGAAATCTTGCCACTTGTGACAATATGGATAGACCTTGAGGGCATTATGTTAAGTGAAATAAGTCAGAGAGACACATACTTTATTATCTCATTTTTTTAACATTTATATTGGAGTATAATTGCTTTACAATGGTGTGTTAGTTTCTGCTGTGTAACAAAGTGAATCAGCTATATGTAGACATATATCCCTATATCCCCTCCCTCTTGCATCTCCCTCCCACCCTCCCTATCCCACCCCTCTAGGTGGTCACAAAGCACCGAGCTAATCTCCCTTATTATCTCACTTATATGTGGAATTTAAAAAAACCAACTACAACAGGACAAAAACAAAGTTCATAGATATGGAGAACAGACAGATGGTTGCCAGAGGTGGGGGGGGGGGGAGAAATAGGTGAAGGGGGCCCAAAGGCACAAACTTCCAGTTATAAAACAAGCCATGGGGATGTCATGTACACCGCAGTGACTATAGTTAATAATACTGAATTGCATATTTGAAATTTGCTAAAGAGTACATGTTAAACATCATCACAAGAAAAAAAAATGTGTAACTATGTATGGCAATGTATGACTAATATAATGACCAAACCTGGTTTACCAAGAGAAACTGGGGCAAACCTTTTGCCAAAACCTATCCAATTGTAGGTACCTGCGACAGGGCAAAGCTGTCCAGTGGTAGAGGCTCGACTTGTCTCCAAAGGGGGAATAAAAAAGTCTTACATACATTATATACTTTAAGAGTATAAGCAAACGCCATTTTGCAGCTATAATTACTAAAACCAAGTAGAAGCTGCTTTGTTGGAATGGTTGCTCAACTGGTGGTCTCAGCACATGCTGGAAAATATTTTAATGGACTCTCTCGGCTGGCAGACCCCAGACACAAATCCAAGTCTTCCCTCCGGGGGGGGGTCTCCATAGCCCACAAAGGCTGGTGCAGGGGAGAGCACAGCACAGGGGTGGAGCTGCTCTTTTAGCAGCTGCTACAGGCCAAGATTCTGGCCTGCTTTCTGAGGCACCTGTTGTCCAAGATCATCAGACGCTACTCCCTTGCCTCATCCTAACGCTAGGAAAGTAGCTCAGAAATGCGAATGATTCTGTTCTTGCTTAAGTCCCTAAGAAAGTGGCTGCCCTGTGTCCTTTTCTTCCCCAATCCTCCTGCTTTTCCCAGCTCCTCCCAGATCAGGTGAGGAGCAACTTCATTAGGCCTGACATCAACATGACATCTTGGATTCTCTCCGCAGTCGG
This sequence comes from Balaenoptera musculus, assembly GCF_009873245.2. Classification (NCBI taxonomy): domain Eukaryota; kingdom Metazoa; phylum Chordata; class Mammalia; order Artiodactyla; family Balaenopteridae; genus Balaenoptera; species Balaenoptera musculus. Next base: position 51,929,938 of record NC_045794.1, on the reverse strand, counting down.
GAATGAGTGACTACTAACTGAGTCATCTATCAGGCAGCCTTCAGACTGTGACTGCACTTTGACGGAGGCTCCCATAAAAAATGAAGCCCAGGGTGCTGAGTCTAGTCCTCTGTACAGCAGGGGAAAACAAACACTGGGGGCCTCGGTCATCCTGCCCCCTTCCTCTTCCTGTAATGCCACTTAAGGCCCTAGTTAAGGGTTCAGCCAGGGGTGAACACTGACTTCACGAGGAGAGGCAGGAAGCTGTAGCTCAGGGTCTGCCTGTAGAGCAGCCCCATCCCTTCTCAAAGCTGCCCAAGGAGCTGTTTCCAGACACTGTGACATGTTTAGTCCCACAGATGTTATGCCCTGCAGCTCAGAGAGATACAGAAAGAGCTGAAGATATGCTCCAGTCCCCACAGAGATTCCTAGTGGTAGAGGCTCACTTGTCTTGGGGTGAGAATTCACATGCATGGCAACACTGAGCAGAAACAAAGGCCAAGGCCCCCAGACAGCACCTACGTGTGACCCTCTGGTCTGAATCGCTCAGCACCTCACAGTAACATGACGGCACGGGCAGCCCTAGTCCCAGCTGCTCTGAGCATTTTGGGTCTAACCTGTCAGAGAAGTCAGACAACACTCTGCCACTGTATTTATGGAGAGCACAAGGAAAGGCACTGAACGAAGATTTCTTGGTCTACTAATTGCCCTAGAATCTTTTGTTTTGCCTTCCCTGAACACGAGTCTAAAAAACAAAAACCAAGAAGATATTTGTTTGAAAAAAATGCCCCTCCTGGAAATTACATCCTAGGTGTTGCTTCTTAGATGAATTTTAGTGTCAACGTGATATGTAAACATCTTGGCCCAGTAGTAAAGCAGCCATACCACTATAGGAAGAAGAACTTGGAGAATAATACCACTCTACACCATGTCAGGCTTTGCGATGTACAGAGTACCTTGACCTTCATTATCTTATTCAGTCCTCACATGAGCCCTGTGAGGAAAGCCAACACATGACACCCACTCCACTTTACAGGGGAAAAAAAGTTGAGCTTGATCCAGAGCAATTGCCATTGTAAATTTTAACTTGCCCTTGCCAAAGATGAACTCTTAACCTGTGGAGAATTATTTAGACCTATATAAGTTCCTTTCTCATAACAGAGGAAAAACAGCTAGCGTGACGCCCATATAACAGGCTGTCAAAAAAAGGCCTGAGAAACCAGTGGCCATTGTGTAGAAAATTTTCATGTAAATCATGAATTCTGCCAGGTAACTCCTGCTCATCCTTAAAATCTTAGCTCTCTAAGTCACTCCCTCAAGGAAGCCTTCTCTAACTGCCTAAGTAGTAGACTCTCATAGCACTCTGTACTTTATCTTTGTGACACTTACCAGTTTGCATTGCTCATAGTCTGGTTTCCGTGAAGACAGGACCATGATGTTCCTTCTCAGCATAATCTACCCAGTACCTAACATCCTTGGGTAATTTATACATACTTGTTGAAGTAAAGAAGTTAAAACACTTGGTGTTCTACTCAAGTTTCTTTTTATGTGAAGAACAGAACAAACTAATATAAGTGACAGGTAAAAAAAAAGAAAAAGGATGGTTGTAAGAATACAGCTATCACAGAACCCAACAGTAAACAGATACACTCATTCCTCAAATATGATTACAATTTGTTCTAAGCTGTTGGTGGGGGGGGGGAAGAGGGAGGGAGGGGAATAGGAAGGGGTGGAAGGAAGGGAGGGAGGAGGAAACAATAATAATTCACATTTTAATAAGCATAAACCCTACTGTATTTCCAATAATATGAAAGTAGGCTTAAATATTAAGTTAGAATATTATTGATCATATGCATTAAAGTTACATACTGTAAATAACTAAATTTCTGAGGGAACCAAAAAGTTGACAGCACCAAGCGACATCAGCACTTGTCATTTGGCAAACTTTTCAAAACTAGGCCAAATTAGGAATGTGTAGAACTCACCTTTTTTTTTTTTTTTTTTTTTTTAAAATAACACTAATTTTTAAGGAAACTTACTTCAATGCAAGGACCTTAAATACAAACATATCAAGCATATCTGTAGGATCTGTAGTGATGTCAACTCTCCTGTTCCTGAGGTGGTAATTTGCATCTTCTCCTTCTTGCCTGGTCTGTATGGTTAGAGGATTATCAACTCTGTTGATCTCTTAAGAACCCACTTTTGGTTTCATTGATTTTGTTTCTGTTTTCTATTTCATTTATTACCACTCTTTATTACTTCCTTTCTTCTGCTTACTTTGGGTTTGCTTTTCTTTTTCTTGTATCTTTAAGTGGAGGCTGAGGTCATCCATTTGAGCCTTTTCATCTTTTCTAATAGGCATTTAGTACTGGGTTGGCCAAAAAGTGCCTTTGGTTTTTAAGTAAAAATAAAAGACGCATTTTTCATTCTCACCAAGAACTTTTTTGGACAACGTATTCACCGTTTTGTTCCACTACCTTCTGCCATTTATCAGGCAACTTCAAATTCTATCTTCCCAAAACTTTTTATCTTTTTGAGCAAAGAACTCTTCCAGGTGCCTTTTACAGTCTTGCAGGGAATTGAAATTTTTCCCATTAAGAGAATTTTATAAAGACCAAAATAAATGGAAATCCAAAGGTGCAATGTCTGGTGAATACGGTGGATGAATCAGAACTTCCCAGCCAAACTGTTAACAGTTTTTGCCTGGTCATCAAAGAAACATGCAGCTTTGTGTTATCCTGATGGAAGATTTTGTGTTTTCTATCGACTAATTCTGGACGCTTTTTGTCAAGTGCTACTTTCAGTTGGTCTAATTGGGAGCAGCACTTGTTGGAATTAATTGATTGGTTTTCTGGAAGGAACTCATAATAGAGGACTCCCTTCCAATCCCACCATATACACAACATCACCTTCTTTGGATGAAGACCAGCCTTTGGTGTGGTTAGTGGTGGTTCATTTCACTTACCCCACGATCTCTTCCGTTCCACATTATTGTACAGTATCCACTTTTCATCACCCGTCACAATTTGTTTTAAAAATGGAACGTTTTCGGGACTTCCCTGGTGGCGCAGTGGTTAAGAATCCGCCTGCCAATGCAGGGGACACGGGTTCGAGCCCTGGTCCAGGAAAATCCCACATGCCGTGGAGCAACTGAGCCCATGCGCCACAGCTACTGAGCCTGTGCTCTAGAGCCCGCGAGCCACAACTACTGAGCCCGCATGCCACAACTACTGAAGCCTGCACACCTGGAGCCCATGCTCTAGAACAAGAGAAGCCACCATGGTGAGAGGCCCGCGCACTGCAACGATGAGTAGCCCCTGCTCGCCGCAACTTAGAGAAAGCCTACATGCAGCAACAAAGCAAAAATAAATAATAAATAAATAAATAAATTTTTAAAACGGAACATTTTCATTACGTTTCAGTAGAGAATCGCATGTGAAAATACGGCCACGGTTTTCTTCACTTATGTGGAACCCAAACATCAAAGTGATTAACATAACCAAGCTGGTGCAAATGATTTTAGACTCTTGATTTGGATATTTTGAGTATGTCAGCTGTCTCCCGCATGGTATAACATTGACTGTTCTCAATTAATGTCTCGATTTGATTGCTGTCAACTGGTCTACCTGACTGTGGAGCATCGTCCAGTGAGAAACCTCCAGCACGAAACTTTACAAACCACTTTTGACAGGTTCGATCACTCACAGCACCTTCTCCATACACTGCACAAATCTTTTTTTGCATTTCGGTTACGTTTTTAACTTTCTTGAAATAATAAAGCATAATATGCCGAAAATGTTGCTCTTTTTATTTCCACCTTCAATATTAACACAGTTTTGACCGGAGACGTATTACAGCCACAGGCGTTAGTTTCTGCAAAAATCCCCCGGTCAATAATGTGTTAAAATGGCTACACAAAAACTCACCAATTTTGATAAATCTTTTTTTAAATGCACGCTGATAAGACAGCTGTCACATACAATCTAACAAAATTGTTTTGAATGAAGCTAAAGACAACTAAGTGCTACTAGAGCCATCTTACGGAAAAAAACAAACGAAACTTTTGGCCAACCCAATACTATAAATTTCCCTCTGTTTCTACTCTGGATCCCATTGCAGAAATGGGCACATGAGTACACAGCTCACGTAAACAAAGATAATTCCTTCCTGAGGGAAGAGGGTATGATTAGGCATCCAACAGCTAACAAATATCAAGTAGGTTCTGAATTTACTTTCCATCTCCCAGAGGCCACACGGCGTCTCCTCTCTGCTTCTCTCTGTTCTATTCTCCTGCTTTCTCTGTAGTCTTTCTCTGCCCCTGAAATAAGGCCCAATGGTGGGTTCAGTCCCCTGGTTTATAAGTACCCATCACAGACTAACTACAATTCCTTTGTTTCTTTATTTAAAATTTTAAGAAAGTTTAACTGATCAACAGCCTTGTATCTGAAGTCTAACTAAGATCCAATTAGCCGTGGTCAGGGCACAGGGTCAAGCTATGTATAGAATTATCCTTTCCAGTGCTAAATGAGGCAGGTCAGGGAGCCTCTCTGCAGGCTAGCCATTACTCTCAGTATGGAAGTAATTTGTTTAAAAAAAAAGAGAGAGAGAGGGGTACAACTGTGCACATGGATATATCCTTTCAGTCTCTGAAATACTCTGGAGAGCTCTAAGATTTACAGTTAGTATTTGAAAAAACATGGGGTGCTTATTAAGGTAGCAGATTCTCAGGGCCTAGTATTAGCTTTGGTGGGGGGGAAGATTTTTAAATCCTCCTTTTAAAAATCAGCACCTCCAGTAGTTCTGGAGGTGGTCCATAAAGAGACAGAGTAATAACTTCAGTTTTGTCTTGAAATCTCTTCCAGCAGATCTTAAGCACTGCCCTTTCCCAACTATTAGCTTCATAACAACTTTTCCCCCAAGACCTACTGCGCCTCTGCTTGGATCGCCTTACTTGCAAAAGAACGAAAATTTTAAAAAGCAAGCTGGGGGTGGAAGGTGACACAGGGGACAGGAACATGGTCCCAGCCTCACCCACACCCTACACACTAGCTCGTTATCTTCCTTGAAGCACACGCCCTTCCCCAGCACACACAAACTCCTGCAGCAAGTTTATCTGGAAGAAAGGCAATGAGGCTTGGGGTTTCCTGAAGGCTGATAGCCAGGTTCCTCGATTTCTAAGGCTGCGGTGTATTCTTAGACAATCATCTTTTATTGATAAGGCATTCAGTGACATGCTTGATTTTACCTAAAAGTCATTGACTTGGAACATTTTCCTTGAGAGATCACACATGCAAGAGAAAACATTTGAAATGTTTGCCATTCTAAAAAGAATCTGAAGACACCATTTGTAGTTTTGAATAAAAGATTTGAATTTATAAAAGATTTAAGCTATCACCTCCCACCCACAGATTAATAATTCAAGGATTCTAACTTTTGGCAAGACACCTCAGTGTGCTGCTCCAGAATTACTAGAACTTTAGCAAATTTTATCACACTTGAAAATCAGAAAGCCCTCTCAAGCAGAGCCCCCTAGAATCCCACTTCAGAGAAAAGGAACTGCACAGGGTTTAATTAATCTCCTGTGTCCACACAGGATGGCTAAATTGAGGGGAGGGTGCACACACCAGGCAAACAACCAGATCTGTGCCACTAAAGACAGAGGAACGTTCAAGGTAACCCTCCTTGTTTAGAAAAATCAATACCAACTCTCGTGGTTAAAGGAACTCCCTCCCTGGGAATTCCCTGGTGGTCCAGTGGTTAGGACTCTGCGCTTTCACCAGTGAGGACAAGCCACGCAGTAAAGCAAAAAAAAAAAGGAACTCCCTCCCAAACAAAAAGCCAAAACCCAACTTCTCTTGAAATTTACAAAGAGTCCTGATGTTTTGTTTGTGTGCAAACATTTTCAAACACCAATACTCACCTTTCTCAGAAAGGAGAAAAGAGGAGCTTTTGGAGTTCAGCTGCCACCAAGTGAGTCACAAGTGACTTTGGAAACTAAGATGAAAAGGTCTGTCCTCTACCTGGTCATTCTCACCTTACAGAATTAAAGGGAAAGATCTGTCAAAAAACCAAAATGAAACCAAAACCACCAACCCCCCAAAAAACAAAAACCAACAGAACTTAAAAAACCCGGAGGTGGGATGGATTGGGAGATTGGGATTGACATATATACAGTACTATGTATAAAACAGATAACTAATGAGAACAGACGGTTAGCACAGGGAACTCTCCTCAATGGTCTGTTATGACCTAAATGGGAAGGACATCCAAGGAAGAGGTGATATATGTATACGTGTGGCTGATTCACTTTGCTGTACAGCAGAAACTAACACAACATTGTAAAACAACTACACACCAATTAAAAAACAAACTAACCTTGCAGATGGAGTTAATACATCTTACCTCACAGTTATTTAACCTGCCCACTCCTTTCCACCACCAACCCCCAGCCCCGGCCCCATTTCTCCCCCCATCTTTATACAGAGCTGCTTTCTTAATTTAGCACTTAATTAAGCAAGTAGTGATTCACACCAGACAGGTGTATACTTTCAAGACTTTGAATACTTAGTTTCCCATGTTTCTTTGGAGAGGATCATCCTTGATGAGGGAGTAAAACTCCAGCGTTTGCAAGTATTTGGTGGCTCCTGGGAACTGTGACTTCTCCCTGAAGCTATTATTCTGGTGGTTCCAGGGAATTATTTTACTAATTACAGTGAGAACACGGGGTTTGGTTACCTGCTCTCTGTCAGTTTCTTTCACGCAACAGAACCTGTAAACAAAAACACAGGTAGGCGTCTCCTTCTACATAACTTAGTAAAATCACTTAAATGGAACGCTAAATGAACAGCAACAACAAAAGGATGATAGAGCACTCTGACATCAAGCCACAAACCCCAACTGTGCCTAAAGAGGCCTGCTTTCAGATGAACTGCCCATTCGAGGCATCCTAATGGGCCCTTCACAGGTAGTTTTACTGAAAAACTAGGTAGAGCTTATAGGAAAAGCCAGTGGACAGGCAGGGCGGCTCTGCCACTCACTCCCAGAGGGGCCGCGGGCAAGTTGCTGGACCTCAATGCGTTTGATTCCTCATCTGTAAAATGGGGATGTTGACAATACCTATCTCATGGGAGAGAAAATGAGTTAATACATATTAAGCTTTTCAGAATAATGCCTGGCACATGGTAAGCACTGTGTTTGAACTTGCTATTATAGTACAGAATGTCCCCAACTTAATGATGGTTTGACTTACAGTTTTTCGACTTTACGATGATGTGAAAGTGATACGCATTCAGTAGAAAATGTACTTGGATTTTTTAAATTAATTTATTTATTTTTACTTTTGGCTGCGTTGGGTCTTTGTTGCTGCGCGTGGGCTTTTCTCTAGTTGCGGCGAGCGGGGGCTACTCTTCGTTGCAGTGCGCGGGCTTCTCATTGGGTGGCTTCTCTTGTCGCGGAGCACGGGCTCTAGGCACGCAGGCTTCAGTAGTTGTGGCACTCGGGCTCAGTAGTTGTGGCTCACGGGCTCTAAAGCACAGGCTCAGTAGTTGTGGTGCACAGGCTTAGTTGCTCCATGGCATGTGGGATCTTCCCGGACCAGGGTTCAAACCTGTGTCCCCTACATTGGCAGGCGGATTCTTAAACACTGCGTCACCAGGGAAGCCCCTGTACTTGGATTTTGAATTGTGATATTTTCCCGGGCTAGTGATATTTTTTGTTTACGAGGGTAAACAACCAATATACTTAGAACCATTCTGTACCCAGACAACCATCCTGTTTTTCACTTTCAGGACAGTATTCAGTACATTACATGAGATATTCAACACTTTATTCTAATAAAATAGGCTTTGTGTCAGATGATTTTGCCCGACTGTAGGCTCATGTATGTGTTCTGGGCAGGTTTAAGGTAAGCTAGGCAGAACTATGACGTTCGGTAGGTTAGGTGGATGGAATGCACTTTTGACTTACGATATTTCCAACTTACAATGAGATTATTAGAACATAACCCCACTGTAGATTAATGAAGATCTGTATAGAGACTTTCCCCCTTCTTTCAAAAACACAAAACTCATAATCAGGATCACCTGACAGAGTCCCAAAACAGTGTACAATTCTTGAGAACTAATTTTGCAACATAAGAATATTCATTTAAACTATTATCAACAGGTAACAAGTTCCTAGGGCAGGAAGCTAACTCCCTTTAAGGGATAAAAATTCCAAAACACTCCCACTGCACCTTGGGTAGTAACCCAGGCCAAACTTCCAAACTAGATTCTTCTGGATATTTTGGTGAAAAAGATCTATATTGAGCCATCATTTCTATCATAATACTTTCACTTACAAAGCAGCTATGGTACTTGAAATGCTTTCCTCCTTACCGATTCACCAGTGCCTCTAGGGGGCAGCGCAGTAGTGAGAACACTTGGACCTGCTTCACCAGTGCCTCTAGGGGGCAGCGCAGTAGTGAGAACACTTGGACCTGCTTCACCAGTACCTCTAGGGGCAGCGCAGTAGTAAGAACACTTGCACCTGCTTCGCCAGTGCCTCTAGGGGGCAGTGCAGTAGTAAGAACACTTGCACCTGCTTCGCCAGTGCCTCTAGGGAGCAGGGCAGTAGTAAGAACACTTGCCTCCAGCAGGCTTGGAAGCCTAAGAGGAGAAGCAGTTGTGCACCCAGCCCATGTGAGACAGTCACATTGACCCCAAAAAAGGTACTTTAATGTTGAAAGTGGTCTATTTTAAGGGCAGGAGGCCTCTGGGCAGGAACGGGTGGTGAAGGAAGAGGCTAAGAAAGAGACAATGTTCTATTTTGGTAGTGGTCACAGGGCAGCCACTTTATAATAATTTTTAACCTATTCGCATGCTTTATAAACTTGTAAATATATGTATATTTCACAAAACAATTGTTTTAGGAATCTGTTGTATGGCCAGACACTCACCTCTGGTTATTCTCCCCAGAGGATAAGGCAAAGGAAAAAATGACATCTGGGAGAACAAATGTGCCCCATTCAAACCTAGTGAAAGTTGTCACATTCCAGCCCGTGTCCCCACGTATCTGCAAAAGCAGCTCCTTCCACCCGTGACCTTCTTTTATCTGACGTATAACCATAAATAAAAACACACAAACATCAACTAACAACTTCAACTTTTAATAATGGAAACGATTTGCCATACCAGAAACAATTTTAGGGAAGAAAACTCTTCCCCATAAAAATAAACTCATCAAAATTATAAATATTATAATTTTTTTACTTCTGCGATTTAAAATGCTCCCCTGCAATACTACCGCTTCATTTAACCTCGTTCCTGTACCATCACATATTGAAGAGAAAACAGTATTACAGCAAAACTTAGATAGTTTAATTTAACATAAGAATTTGTACAATGATTTTTAAAAATCTTTGGCCTCAGTGGCCTTTTACACATTAAAAATGCTGCTGCAGTCACCAGTGTTTGGGAGAGACCGTCGGTCTTCAAGAACCACGAACCGACAGAATTTCAACACAGTAAGTTTTCCAAATTGCAACTTGTAGTGCACATGACAATGAGCGAGGTCCTGGATAATACAGACGAGGATGCCTAATTTAGACAATCTACTTCAAGTAAAAAAAAAAAAAAAATTTCACAGATACCCATCAGCTACTACTTTAAGGTTCTAACAGTGTCTTCATCTGAGAAACAAAGGCTTCACAAAATATGAACTTACTGGGATGGGTAATTAAAAGACCAGGTGGTCGATAACAGTATACTCACACCCAAGCCATCATCTGAATAGTAAAACCAGTATGAAAATCATGAAGGCGTTCCCTGAACAATGAAGGTAAAAGCGTTGGATGACAATGTCACTAAAACCTCACTGATGCACTAAAAAGAACTTACATGCAAAATTAAACAAGATGTGCCATACATATTTTATAGCTATTTCTACTTTTTTTTTCTTTCCAACTTTCCTTAAAAAGCTTAGGAAGATATGATTGTCTCAGTACGTGTGTGGCACAGTAGAAGCGACACTTACATCTGCCTCCAGCAAGACGGGTGTTCTCTGAAAGGTCAGAAGAGCCACCAAGAAGGGAACAGAAATGCAATAAAAAAGGCACAGTTCACTTAAGAGGCAAAGAACTGAAGCACCTTGGAATTTCAAAAAGAATCCATTAGGTGTCACCAAAGTGTTAACAATTCCTTGGGAATTTATAAACAAACAATATCTAAACTAACAATAGACTGGCACAGTACACCTTTCCTGTTGTTTTCAGATTAACTGCTGCGTAAAATGAGGTTATTAACCTGCTTTAAGGAAGGCTCTTATTGCACATGCATTTCTTTGGTTTGCAGGAACATGCACTTCTGTTAAAATGTTTCCATAAAGAACGCCCCCCTCCTGTGTGGTCCGCTGGGGGTGGACACTGCCCGCCTCCTTACAGTCAGGTCACCCTTTTGGAACTGAGGGTCTGACTGTCCTGGGTCTTTAATCCATACCCCTGTTCTACGTTATGTAAGATCGCACTTCTATTGATAAGACAAAGGGAGAAGGGAAAGCAGGGAGGAGAGGGAAGGAGGAAGAAGGGAGGGAAAGACAAAAGGGAAACCAAGGGGGAGGAGGGAGGGACTGTCACAAGTATACTGGGAGCTCCTCACCTGACAAGTCCCCCGGATGCTAACAATCGGGGCAAGTGCCTCCTCCCCGAACTCCTTTTCCACTCTGAAAACGACCTCAGGGGAAAACTGTCACTTCACGGGAGTCATAGCAGATGCTCACTGCCCCATCGGCCCAGAGAAGCTGCACCAATCAGACCTTCCACTCCGGGAAGGAAGGCAGAAGGGGCGCTGGTCCACTGAGAGGGCGGCTCTGTCCCTGTTTGAAAGATCCACCTGCCTTCTCTGCTCAGCTGCAGTTAGTCCCTCCTTCTGGCCCAGCTCCTACTTTCTTTGGTTCTGCTCCCACATTTTACTCACTCATATTGTCAAGCAATATGACAATGGATCTCATGTCTCTAAACTGAAAGCTTTTAACTCATCCACAAGCGAATTCACCTTCTCCTCTACCATCCACTTGCCCAAGACACCTCCCCCATCAGGGCTCCCCACTTCTACCCCACCTTCTTCCAAACTTGCCCTTTACTTTCTTTGTCAGACTCCTCCAAAATCCTTCACCAACCCCTCAGAGCTCCTAGCTTCCTGTGCCCTTCAATTCACATGGATCGTTTCCTGTGACCTTTAAAAAAAACAAACAAACAATAACAGACAGGTAGTTTCAACATAAGACAAGTGTTCAGATAGATTCCTCGTTAAGCTTTTAAAAAATCATTTGCACAACCTTAAGCTTAACATCCTCATCACATACTTAAAATAACTAAAACAAAATAAGAGAAGAGGGAAAAAAAACCCAGAGTCCATGCTTCAAAACACTCTAGAATGCTCCAGATGAGACTACAGGTTCACAGCTTGCCAAGAGGTAAACACCTCAGTGCCGTAACAGAACAAGCTTGCAGAATCCCTTACAGGGGATGCCCAAGGTGCAGGATGCCGCGTGACCGGTTTGGGGAACTAGATCTAGAGATTTTTAAAGGGGAAAGGCCCTAGCATCATGGGGCAAGAAAACCGCCCTCCGACAAGAGACACACTGGCTGCTGGTTTGCACGCAGGTCCCGCACTGTCCCCGAGGGGCAGGGAGCCCCACGCTTTACCCGGGTTTCCAGGCCTCACTGAGGACTTCTTCCAGCTTGTGTCTGTAGGCCGCGTAGCGCTCCTTCAGGTTCTGTAGCTGCTCGTCTTCTTCCTTGTCCAAGATCCGCAAGAAATTCTGTAGCTCTGGCAGGCTGAAGGCTTCCCACTGTGAGAGAACGCAAATATGAAAAAATGCCAGGTGTTTAATTCAGCGTCAAGACTGAGGAATGCGGACGGCAAGCAGAGCACAGGGAGGTGTGGCTGCCCTCCCCTCCCAGCGCACACTGCCCAGCACCGCCCGGCCCTCCTCTCGGAAGTCCTGCTGGACAAGAGCTGAGCCTCCCGACCAGACCTCCACGCCCTCCACGCCCCGCCCCTCCCATCGCCCTCTGCTCCCCTCCTCCCAGCCCCCTCCAAAAGGGCTCTAAGACCAAAGTCCTCCTTATGCCTAAGTCCATTATAGACACTCTAACCCCGAGAGGCATGAGAGATAACTCCACACTCCCTCCACCTTCTCTCTACGTGGAGCCCTCATTGTCACCGTCTTCTTTCCCAGCTCCCGCGATCAATCTCACCACCTCCTAGGCAGCTCTCCCTAGTGCTGTCCACTGCCATCTTCTCCTCCATCCCTGGGACAGCCTCCTAGCTCCACCAAACAGCCAGCCTGAATATGAATACTCTCTGTAAAATGCCAATCTAAGCATGACCCTCCCCTGCCTGGAATCATTCAATGGCTTCCCTTGGTTGTTTCTGCTAAGTCTGAAAGGCCCTACCCTCTCCAGCCACATCTCTCTCACTGTGCCCCTCACTCATTACCTGACATGGCTTTGCACATGCTCTTCCTTCCTCCACTTTGCCTGGCGAACTCCTTCTCAACCTTCAAGTCCCAGCTTAAATGCCACTTTCTCTAAGAAGCCTGCCATGATTTCCTCCCCTTCTCTCCCAGCCAGGATTAAGTCTATTAGAGGCTCTCACTGGGCTCTGGTAGCCTTGAACACAACCTGATCACAAAAGATCTAAAAATTATTATAATTATTTGCTTAGTATCTCTCTCGCCTACACTGCAACTATTGTACTTCTCACTATTTGGGCTTTGTCTTTGGCCCTTGAGTTTCTGAGTTCTCTTTCTCTAACAGAAGCTGGTACTTAGCAGGCACAAAATAAATGTTTGTCGGGTTTTTCTTTAAAAATTTTTAAAATTTAAGCAGTAAGTATCAAGAAGGGTATATGGCTTCACCTGGGAGGGTTTTTTTTATTTTTCAACCTACATGTCCTCCCCGCCCAAAAGGAGGCCCTGGGTCCTGGGCTGAGAATCACTGTCTCAGCCAGGAGCAATTTCTGATAGGGGATTCCCAGGGGTATGGGGTAGGGAAAAGACGAGATGACCTAATACAGGTGCAGAGAGAGGAGACACAATAAAACCACCAAGTGGGCCAATGACAGAAGGCTCTCAGAGATTGAGTGTGAGCTAGTTTTTAAAGAAAATGAGAAGTGAAGCAGGAGAGCAAAACTTTCTACATTAGAATATTCTGTTAACTTAAAAATTAACATCTTATTTTTCACATAAGTTCCTCAAAGTAAAGACATTATAAAATATCATCTCCCTCCCACTCCCTGACAGCTATGGAAAGTTTCTTCCCTCAGTTCAGTTAACCTTGAAAACCCGAGAAACAGAACACAATACAGAGGTCAGAACAGCAGTCCGGAACATTAGAACACAATGTGAAGTGAATTTCAAAACTAAGCCAACATAATTCCCTCCCAGACAATGTAGCTCCAACTGCACTAAACTATGTGCAACACTTAGAAACCAGCACCAAGAAAGACAAGACGCTGACAAGACTACGCTGATGCGTCTGGCTTGGGCTTGCAGAGGGAAGGCTGCCATGTGCCAAACTCAGAAGCCAAATTTTAGACTTCTGCACCCAGCTTTCTCCCCAAAATGAGAGTGGATTTTAAAAATTTCAAAACAAGAGAATCGAAAGAAGCTTCCAGAATGTCCAAAATCATTGTCTTCCTAAAACTTCCTAGTTAAGTTCCAATTTACACTGACATATAAACATACTCTTTACTAAACATGTTTACATACATTTCTAATTTGCGACTCAAAACCAACTTTTCAAGTCTTTAGTCCCACTTTACAGATTTTAAAACTGAGGACTGAAAAGATTAGAACATTTACCCAAGGTCGTGCTCCTAATCTAACAAGAGGAACAGTAGGAAGCAGAGTCTTGGTTTCCTAACTTTTAACCTAGAAACTCTATTCTCACCACATTACAAAATGTTCTGCATGGACAATTCATGCCATTTCCGATTCCAGACAAAAGGCTGAGACCCAGAGCTTGAGAGATTTCCTCAAGTGACACTTTATCTAGAAGGACAGTCTGAAGTGCTTTTTCCTTCAACTGAGTTGACCTAAATACAATCCGCCCTGGAGAGAAAATGGCAAATGATGTACATAGAAACATAATTTCTTAATCATCTGGGCAAAGAGGAAACAAAGATTCTAAAAAGTTAAATGTCTTTCCTAGTAAAGAGATGGCGTTTCCTTTTACTTCCCTTTAGAGCGAAGGAGCCTGGGGGCTTTGGTTAGCAGCAAACATATGGAGAGTGTCGACTTTCAAAGCTCAGCTGGATTAGAGTAATTCCGGGGTAGAGGGGTGAAAATGACTCTCTGGGTGGAGATCAAGTTAAAAAGATTTATTTCCTCCCACCTCTGAAAATCACAGACCAACATAATGAGTGTTATAAAAGAATTATATTGTAGGCTAACTTTGGGTTCATTTCTGACAACTCAAAAACACACAGGAAGCTACCCTCCCTCCACAGGACAACCTCTCCTCCCATGACAGGCAGACAGACAGACACACAGACAGACACACAGGCACATACATTCCCTCTCCCCTCCACCGCCCCCAACCCGTCCTCCTCTGCAATGGTAAAGTCACTAGAGCAGAGCAATAAGACAGGGCCAGCTGGTCTGTAGAGTCTAAAGCAAGAAGGAACAATCACTTACCTCTCCAAATTCATGTTCACGAAGAACAAAACTGAGTGTGTCTGTCCTGGGCCCTGCTACCAAACGCAGAAAGAGTGGATGTTCCCGGTCTGAGAGCTTGCAGGCGTAGACTGGTGAGGAACAAGCGCCATGTCACAAACAGAGCACGACATCATTCCCCAGACCAGCACCCCTCACCACCCTGCCCCCAGATCAAGGCAACAGTGTTATTACCCTGGCTACCAAGGCACCATCCTCCTCATCTTGTTACCAATAAATAGCCCACAGTGGAATGAATTCTATACTATTTCTATTCTATCTGCATAATATGAACTGTGCCTTGATTAAAAAGGAAACCATTCTCAAGAAGGAATTTAAATGAGTATCGCTCCTCAAATGGGCTTACGATTAATTCTGCTCCTCCTTTTTAGAAAGCAAAATAAACTTAAAAAAAGGATCTGCAAACCCCTTTAAAAACAATAAAAAAATACCATCCCAAGAACATGAAATCAGAACTCTAGAAGCAAATCTCTCTACAGATTAATTTAGAATTAGCAGCCGCAAACAAACGAAGCAGTCCATCCAAACACAAGCTCTGGTGGCTTTAAGCCCAGCTACATGTACCTTGTGCTACACACACACACACACACACACACACACACACACAGTACTGGCATTGCCTTGCAGGGTTGAAAGATTTGCCGTGTGGGTAATATATCAGCAAGATGCTATCACTGTCAGATTATGCAGCTGAAGTCCAGGTGGGCAGGCAAAGAAGCTGGCAGGACAAAATGCCATCTGAATTGACCTGTATTATTTCAGTACTTCCGGATACAACCACATTGTAGGTGCTGATTTCCCTGTAGATGTAAACTTCCCCCCACTGCTGAGCCTGTGGCCTCTGGAGGACAGGAACCTTATACCCTATTCATCTCTGTGTCCTGCAGGCCCAGCCCATAATACGGTTTGAAGAAACATGACCATACTCAGCATCTAGCTGGGTTTCATCCCCAGGCAACCAAAGGATTTTCCCGTCATGCCAAGGTGAGTTTATTTTCTGCTCCAGCTGCTGTAGGCTCAACCCAGGAAAATTAGGGAAAGCTTAAATGTTCACATATACACACCATTTTCAAATTAGTGAATCACTGAATCACTTGTTGCCCCCCATTGGTATCAATTTCTGTTCAATGATGACCTGACCTGGAATACCGTATTCAGTTTCATGCAGTAATTTAAGATTCTCTTTTTACTCCACTGATTGTGGGTATTAAGTTCAGATAGGCGGACCTCAGATCAAAACGTTATTTGCCCATTGCATGCGCCCCTGGGGGGCCAGGGTGCCAACACGCCCCCCGGGGAACACCTAGTGCGAGGCAGGCTAAGGGAAAAGGAGAGCCCAAGGCTGTGCCATTTACATAAGTCTGCAATGTGCACTAATACACATGTGCCTCCTGATCCTCGGGTCTCGGGAATGCAAGGCCACCAATCACTCCATGTTCGGATGCACATCCAACGTCGATGTGCTACTGAAAACTTCAAGCGCAGACGCGTTCTTTTCTGTCCGACAGAGAATTAAAATCAAAGCGACGGAAAAAAGAAAAGAAAAAAGGCTATCCTCCTGTGCACATCACAAATCCTCCATAAATACCCATCACATATGGATGCCTCTGGGCTCCTAAGACCCACAACTGTCCAACTGAAAGACACAGACAGCCAAGAAGCATTAAGCACACACCATGATCACCATTTATTCCAGAATCTGGCCCTGGGCCCTGACATAACTGACACACCTATCACTCCCTTCCACTAATGAGGCCAGAAGACAGAAATAAAAGCAGGGACCATTTTCATTTTAAGTGTGGCAGGGTACCTTGATCTTCCCTGTGACAACGCTTATAAAGTGCAAACTTGGTAGGGCTCTCGGTCACAAGAAACTTCTTGAGCAGGGCCTCGATCACTTCCCCGACAGTGTTTGTGCTGCTGATGTGAAGTGTATTCATACAGCCATTGCTACTGGGAGCAAGTTTTCCAGAAGTCTGTGAAGGTTTGCAGAGTTCCATCTGTACTTTAATGAAGCCAGTGTAAATCCCATTTGAATTCTGAAGCAGGAATAAAAACACACACATTAGCTGGGCATTTTAGGGAAGGAGCATATCAAAACAACAACAAAAAAGGAAGGTGAAACACTCCTTCTCTTGTTCTTTTCTTTTTCAGCTCTGTGGCAGAACCTCACTCAAGACTGCCCCTCAGGGAATGACCTCGGGGGAGGTTAACGCGCTCCAGGAAAGTGCTTCCAGAGGCGAGGTCTGCAGGGCAGATGTGGGGACCAAAGTCCAGGACTCCTGCCACTGAAGCTACATGTGAAAGGTCAGGGCCCACGGGTGAGGTTACAATCCCCTGGCACAGATGCTGGCCAAACCACAAGGCTTATTAAAGCTTGGGGATATGTCCAGGCTAACTGCACAAAGGAAACATCAACTGATGACCAGCTATCACACAAAAAAGGAAAGTCACAACTAGGACTTTGAAATACTCAAGTAACAAGGAGCAGACGGGAAGAAAACAAGCTATTTTCATTCCTAGTGGTACCAGAGATTACCAATTTTGCTTAACCTTTTTTATATAGCATGGGATCTGTCACAGCATGGGATACATGATGAGGCATTTCAGACACCTCAAGCAGCAACATTTTTAAAACAAATTCAAGCTATGATGTGAACTATAGACATTATAATACAAGCACTTCTCTTTTTTTTTTTTTTTTTGGGGGGGGCGGTGCGGGGAGGCCAGGCCACACAGCATGCAGAATCCTAGTTCCCCAACCAGGGATAGAACCCGTGCCCCCTGCAGTGGAAGCATGGAGTCCTAACCACTGGACAGGCAGGGAATTCCCAAGCACTTGTCTTTGATTTAACATGGTATTGATGCCTCCTTCTATATATAAGTATGTTTTTAACAGCTTTACTGAGGTACAATTTTTCCATACAAAAAACTGCACATATTTAATATACACAATTTGATGAGTTTAGCACTTGTCTTAATTGATGTAGAATTATTATTTCTTAGTTGCTAAAAATAGTTACAATAGTCTGGTCTTCACTTTTAACTTTTAGTATGTTTAGGTAAAAAACACTGTAATGTTTTATTTAAACAAATCTTCAGGTGTTATAAATAAATGACACAGTTAACACAGAACATGAAAAATCTCCTTTATAGGCCATTATTTTTCTTCCTTTCCACAAGGTCAATTTATAATACTAATTCACTCATTCATTCTTGTGGAAAGTATTATACAACACTTCACATTTTTTTTAGTCTTTGAAACGACATGGAAACTTGCATCTGTTTTAATCTCCAAGGGGAAGAGGAGGGATGTGGAATTTTTCTGCTTTGATAAAAACCGTGTTTGAAGAAGGAGAAGTATGACTGCTGGAATAATGAGGAATAATCTTGAGATCATCCGCTGCCTCCCCTTTTTGGTGGAGTCCCCCTAGGGAGGGATCCTTTATCACAAGGGTTTATATTTAAAAGCTCCTCCCCAAGGGTCACAGAATTCAGTAGGGCCTGTTCTAACCGGTCGCCCTGTCCTTTGCTGAACTCTGTCAGTTCACAGTCAATAGACTGCCAGGCAGGGGTCCAAGGGCCCTGGACATTGGCACCGAGGGATGGCAGGTGCCTCGAGGAAGGTCATCAACTGGATGGGCAAGGCCAGACCAGTTAGAGGAACGTGCATCTGGCTCTGCCTTGGGCTCCCCTTTCTTTGTCACTAAGCCTGTGCTTCTCCCTCCTACACCCTTGCTCCCCACCGAGCTTCTAACAGCATCAGCACAAAGCTGCAGGAGCCTGAAACAACAATATAGAAAGCTGAGTATTACATACTCCATCTTACACATTTTTCTCCAGCTGAGAAAAATCCGAGCTCAGTCAGATCCCAATCCACGGGCACAAGATCCTTTTCCTGACACTTCCAAATTTATTTACACAAGATAAAACTTATCTAAGGCCTTATTAGAATCTGAGTTACTGCCCATGTGTTAAACAGGCAAGGGATTACACTCAGCGTTAAAAATCCTTTGGGGGTCATAACATGTTTTAAAATAAAATTTTAGGAAGTGCTGATTGATTTTGAGATAAAGCTACTTCAAGATACAGCTTTCATTTGAAAGATGCAGAAATATCCCATTCTCCGGTCCTGTATACCTTGACCATTAAGCTTCTGCGAGTATGATTCAGAGATTTTAAAACATACAGACTGTAGTAGCAACAACTTATAGTTGTCTTTCAACACGTGTCAACCTAAACAGTATTATTAGTATGGGTGCTCACCAAGGTCATCTTCAACTTGTCGGTGACTGCTAAGTTGTATTTATGAACTTTCTCTTTGATTTCCTCTTTGCTGAGGTAATTGTGGGTTTCCTTATCTTTCTCCACATCCTAGAAGAAAAATAAGCCAAGTCACACATGAGCAATCACAGAAGAAAATGCAGATAAGCCAGGATTCTTTTCACATTCCATATAACAACAACTACGGAGCACTTTACCTTGACACACACACACACACACACACACACACACAAATCCTATGAACTTTATGATCTTTATAGCTTTACCATCTTTATCAGCAAAAAGTATGGTAGTTAATAAGTGTTAAACTGGCACTAATCACTGACCTGTCAAATTCTATACAACTACCAAGAAGGTCATTTAATCTTCCAAACAAATCCTCATGCCAAGATACAAGTAACCAGACTTCCTGGACCCACCCACTCTCAACCCCTGTCCCCTCCCAGTCTCACCCCACCCTTGCCTCCCCACACTCTGGAGGGGAAGATTTTAGTTAAATCCTCTCATCACTGTGAAACATTCACTAACTGTTTTTGTCTAAAGAGCTCAACCAGGGCATGACATCATGCGACGGCTAATATGCAATCACTGATGGCCACACTCCAGAATATGTTGGCCCCACGAAGCCCGGTATACCAGGCACCTGACTTATACTGCATTTACTTCTCCCAACAACTTACCCAAGTCGGCATTTTTACTCTGGTTTCTGGATGAGATCAAGGTCTAAGAAGTAAATCAACGTACTAATAAAAACTTAACTGCTCTGCAGAAGTGCTGGAGCTTACCTGAAAAAACCTGATTCCAAAGCCCACCAACCCTCAGTAACTCCAAGTACTTCCATATGGGATCCCCATTTAATCCTCACTAATTACCATCCCCTTGTTACAGACAGGGACACTGAGACTCACAGAGGTCAAGTGGCTTGCCGGGGACAACCCAACTGGTTAAGAGACCAAGCTCAATTTTAATCCAGGTCCTCTATGTTGTTTCCACTAAATCGAATAGATCCCCACCATTCCCGTGTGGGTGTTTGAAAACGTAAAGAAAGCCTGCATAATCAGATTCAAACCCGAGAAGCAACTTAAAAAAGACGAAGGGTCCTAACAATCTTCAGGACAGAGAGGAAGAACAATAAGATCGGATGATTTCTCCCCCAAAATAAAACCTTTAAAAAGGTACCTCTTTTCCAGCCAGATAATCACCCCAACCTCACAGCTGGAGGTTATCGAAGCAGGTGTTTGCTCCCACCTACCCACTGTGAGCTACTGTGATAGATACACACGGAACGGCCACGACAGAAACTGCAGGAGAGCTTTAAGGGTATAAAATCCATTCAGGTCTCAAGTTCCTGGATTGGAGACCCCGAGAGGGGTGTGCAGACTACAAGTCATCTCAGTAACTTTTCGATTCCAGCCCTGTCCTAGTGTGGGCTGAGGGGTCAGTGTTGGGGGGACGGCATGGTCATGGCCCAGCTTCAGGAGCAAGCCTCCAAGTCCCTTGGGAGCATTCTATCTACCAGTGTAAAACCCCAACGCAGTCTTATTTTTGGCATCAGTGGTTAGGGGGAGAAAACGCCGTAGATTAAAGTAACTTTTCAGAAGCTTCAATGACTATTCCCAACGTGTCTCTCACGTTTCTCTGCTGGCCCTGCCCCTTCCAATCCACAATTAGGCAGCTACAGGCCATAGCTAAAGTAGAAAATGAGACAGTCTCTGTTTCAACATTCATTTTTCACTATGAACTGTCCGAAGACTCTTCAAAGCATATCCTAAAAAGTACACGGTAAGAGGGGGGAGGGATAAATTAGGGATTTGGGATTAATAGATACACACAACTATATATAAAATAGATAAACAACAAGGACCTACAGTATAGTATAAGGAACCATATTCAATATCTTCTAACAATTTATAATGGAAAAGAATCTGAAAAAGAATATATGTATCTGGGGACTTCCCTGGCGGTCCAGCGGTAAAGAATCCGCCTTCCAATGCAGGGGACGCGGGTTCGATCCCGGGTCGGGGAACTAAGATCCCACATGCCGCGGGGTAACTAAGCCCGCGCGCCTCAATGAGAGAGCCCGCATGCTGCAACCCACAGCGCCCACGCACCCTGGAGCCTGTGCACCACAACCAGAGAAAACCCACACGCCACAACTAGAGAGAAGCCCAAGCAGATCGCGCGCCGTAACGGAAAGATCCCACAAGCCTCAACAAAGATCCCGTGTCCCGCAACTAAGACCCGATGCAGCCAAAAGAAAAGGAAAATAAATTAAAAAAATATATATATATATATCTATAGATGTATCTATAGATATATAACACTGAATCACTTTGCTGTACACCTGAAACATAGTAAATCAACTACATTTCAATAAAAAAAAATAATTATAAAACAAAATTTTTTTTTAAA
Source organism: Balaenoptera musculus (assembly GCF_009873245.2). NCBI lineage: Eukaryota > Metazoa > Chordata > Mammalia > Artiodactyla > Balaenopteridae > Balaenoptera > Balaenoptera musculus. Next base: position 51,908,548 of record NC_045794.1, on the reverse strand, counting down.
GACCAAAAAATGTATACAATAAGAGATTTTCCATTTCATGGGGGTGGGATGTGATGATGGCAGGGCAAAGGGTGCTGGGAAAGTGTCGCATTCCAGCCAGACCTGGGCCTAGTCCGGGTCTGTCACTGACTAATGCTGTGCCCTGGGCTACTAACCTGTCTGCATCTGCTCCCTCGTTTCCTATCAAATAAAGGGACTGGAGTAGGCATCTCCAAGGTGCTTCCTGCTTGCAGAGATTTGCTTCCCCGGTGTGACCAACGGGACAAGATGGCTCCACTCAAGGAATCGAGGAAACCAAAGGCTCACCATTAAAAATATACAAAACAGCAAATTACATGAATATTGTAGCATAGATACACCTTAGGGGCTTACTACTTAAAGAAGAAGGAAGAAGTCTAAGAATGAAGAGACAGAGAAGGGGTGATGGGAGTGATTAAGAGCAAAGGGCAGGGTGGTCAAGTTATCTTGGTCAGTTTTTTGTTTTTTGTTTTTAAATGTCTGTTCAATTTATTTGCCTCTTCTTTTTTTCTTTTGGCCACGCCACGAGGCTTTCAGGATCTCAGTTCCCCAACCAGGGACTGAACCCGGGCCACAGCGGTGAAAGCGCCAAATCCTAACCACGAGACCACCAGGGAACTGCCCCATTTTGGTGAGTTCTTAATCACAGGTTTTGCTGATGCTACTGGACTTAGCGTCCATCCTGAGGCCTCCTCAAGTCATCCTTCCCAGAAGCTTGAGCAAAGTCAAAGGAGCAAGCCAGTCTGGGAAGAGAAACTTGCTCTGGGTCATCCAAATACAGATAACTGAGACATGCTTGTATAACCACTCTGCTGCCTTCATCAGAGATTAAAAACCCAGGAAACTGTAGGAAGCAACGACAGAAAACAGGTGGACCCAAAGATCCCTTCCAAAGCTAAAATCTCACTATTAAAAGTGAGATCAACTGGAAAGCAAATCCCAGAGAAGCAGCTAAAACCTAAAGGGCTATGATCCTGTATTTTTTTTCATCGAAGTATAATTGACTTACAATATTATATTAGTTTCAGGTATACAACATAATGATTCAATATTCTTATACATTAGAAAACAATCACCACTGTATTTTTTTTTTGGCCTTGAGTCATAATAACAGGAAAAGAGTTGCTCGCATTATTTCTGATGAGAAATTAGTTGTCTTCTTTTTTCAATTGAGATATAACTGACATATAACATTGTATTTGTTTCAGGTGTACAGCGTAATTTTATGTATATAAAAATGATCACCACCGTAAGTTAACACTCATCACCATACATAATTTTTTTTTTCTTGTGATGAGAACTTCTAAGATCTACACTCTCTTCTGTGATCTTGTTTTTGTTTGTTTTCACCACTCCCCGCAGCTTGTGGGATCTTAGTTCCCCGACCAGGGATCGAACCCGTGCCCCCTTACAGTGGGAGGGCAGACTCTTAACCACTGGACCACCAGGGAAGTCACTGTGATCTTGTATATTTAAGTCAAGTGAGGCAGCAACTGTACACCAAGGCCACAGATCAAGGCCTATTCATTCAGCAAATATTTGCTGAGCAGAAGCTGTGGGCCAGGCCTTGCTCTGCGTGGGGACGTCAGACAGCACCTCCGCCCTCACGGCACTTCCTGTCCAGCACAGGTGGAGTATGAGTGTAGAATGTCAAAGAAAAAAGGCCTCCAAGATAACTAAGCACAGTTCCTCCGAGTGAAGGAGTCTGGCAGCAGAGGGAAAAAGGCACAGGAGTCGCAAGCTCAGGCCCTGGAGAGGAGGACACTGGTTTCTTTTAGTGTCAGAACTGGAGAAAGTCTCCTGATCCGGAAAACGTCCGGATTGTTTGCCCCTTTAAAAGAGACCCCCCACCTCTTCCTCTCACACAGGGAAGAACCCCGCCTGTCCTCCAAACACAGTGCCTTTGGGAATACGGCTATCTTCGCAGGATGGAACCCAGAAGGGAGGAAGTAGGTACAATGCGTACAGAAGTGAAATCAAGAAGCAGAGGGTTAAAAAAAAAAAACCTGTGTGGTGGGCATGGAACAGAGACAGCGGAGTACAGACGTTCATCTTTAATTGTATGGTGAGGAGAGGAAATGGCATGGGCGCATGAGTCTGTGAACGCATCCATTATTGTTCTTGGCAGCGGAGGAAGGTATGATGCCACGCCTGAGAGTGTCTGTTTGGGAAGTTACAAGTCATCTTTTTTATAAGCCACTTTTCTTTTACATTCCCCAAACCCTCCAGTTTCTCAGAGGGAGAGTTCTTCCACGCAAAATTATAAACCCTAGACTCTTCTCTCATGTTTACATCTAGCAAGCAAGCCCTGGACGGCTGCTCTTGGGTTTGCCTCAGTTCCTGGGTGGGGTCACATCACTGTTTTTACACCGGTGACCTTTCATAAAGGACACACCCTACCTCGCAGACACATAGGAATCCCAGGCAGTGTGGCCCCGCCCTAGGCAAGAGCGGATCGCAAATCAAGATCGTCCAAGAATATACAGACCCCTACAAACTTGGACAAAGGGTCTGGACACTGTTCATACCCTTCTTGCTAACTTTTCTGTAATTTTGAAATAATATCAAAATTAAAGTTTTTTCCTTCCAGTTTTATTGAGATATAATTGACAGGACTATATAAATGCAGCATAAAATAATTTAAGTTAAAAATACAACAATAAAAATAAACCTAACAAATATAAAGCATCTGAGAGTAACTATGTGCGAGAGAAAGAGGGAGAGCGAGAAGGTGAATATGGCCCTACCGCTCCCTCTGTTTGAGCCTGGTGAAGGTGTGTGGTCTACGGCTTAGGCACACGTAGGTCTGAGTCACAGCTCTGCCACGTTCTGGCTGTGTGACCATAGGCAAGTTATTTAACCTCTCTGAGTCTCAGTTTTCTTATCTCTTTAGAACGTGAAAAGCAATATGGACTTTATAGAACTGTTATGAAAATATAATACAACTCATTTATTATCAACAACTATTTATTGCCTGCCTACTGGTGCCCATCTCTGTACCAAGCACTTAAAGCCGGGAGAGACCACTGTGGTCCCTGCCTTTCTGCCTTTTCTTGGCTCACAGTCTCGTCAAGTTTGTCTTACTCTCTGCCCCACCCCCTGGCATGTGTGGGGTTGTTTTGTTTGCATCATAGACCTCTTTAAAAAATAAAACTACTGACCCTTTTTTAAAAATGCAAATAGCATAGATTCCCTGATTGAGTGGAGGACAATATATGCACTGTGCCCGTGACAGGAGCATGACAGACAATAAGAGTGTCATCACCTCCCCACTGGTGGTCCTGCCGCTCTCATGGGGAGCAGCTCTGACTCCTGGCCAGGTTTGGGGTCCAGCCTGTGTCAGTGGAGAAGGGTAAACTTACCAAGTCAACAGGTGCCTTCCCTAAGTGAGGCTCCATTCCAAACTCACGAATTCCTACTTGTCATCTTCTCTCCAGTTGGAGAAACAGGCAGTCGCCTACTCATGTCCCAAATAGACTGGGGTACCCAGTGCAATTACAGATAGAACAAATGCCAGCCTTTTACTGTGTACGGAATAAAACACCAAGCACCTCTCATCCTTAAGACCACACTTCCCTGGACCAGTCAGCCCTGCTGCAAATGGAATTCAGGGATAGCTCAAACGGAATGGAGTCTAGGTAATGACTCCTTCACATGTCTTTCTTCCAGGCTCCGTTCCAACAAAAGACATCAAACCAAGTATCGTGTACCTAAACAAAACAGAAAAATCTCCTCTGGGAGAGATCCTTCTACTGCAATCAGGGAGGGACCTACAAGCAAATCAAAGCAGGTTTGCACATAAGCACAGTATGCAGCAGTGATTTTCAGGAGCTAGTGAGCAAGCCGTCTGGGGGGCTCAAAAGAAACTTTCAACAAGTCAGGTTAGATGCTCCTGAACTAGATTTTAAAGTGTGATTAGCAGGAAAACACTGTCCTGAGATGTCCTTTAGGTGTGCAAAGTGGAAACCCGGTGATGAATACAGGAAGGGCTGTCACACAGAGCTAAGCTTGCAAAGCCCCAAGAGGGTCTTTTAGGCTGGGAGCATGTCTTGCTCAACCCTGATGAATGTGTGCCAAGAAAGGCCACGGGGGACAGCTTCGTATTTACAGTTGATGTCTGTCAGACATTCCTCACTTGCGGTACCACAACCTCTAAGATGTTAAAGTAGGCAGAGGTGGACTTCCTTGGTGGTCCAGTGGTTAAAAGACTCCATGCTTCCACTACAAGGGGCGTAGCGTCGATCCCTGGTCCAGGAAGTTCCACATGCCGCAAGGTGCAGCCAAAAAAAAATCGGAAGCACATTAAAATGCTAAAACAGAACAAAACAACAACAAAAACAACTTTTAAAAAAGTAGCCAGAGGTGCTGAGGGGACCCAGAAAAGTCTTCCCAGACAAGGATCGGCATGGCTGATATACATCAGTGCCATCCACCAGCATTATCTGCAATGACGGAAACATTCTATATCTACCTTGTCCAAAAAAGAACCAGCCACACATGGTATCTGAACATTTGAAATGAGGAACTGAGTTTTAAATTTTATTTCATTTTAAATAATTTAAGTGTACATAGCCCCGTGCAGCTTGTGGGACTCCAGTGGACAGCGTGAAGCTGTACTGTAATGTGCACAGGTGTAAATGAACAACTAGGGAGGAAAAGCCACAAGAAAGCAAAGTAAAATAATATGTGACAGTAAAAAGACAACTGTCCTAGAGCAAGGAAGAGTCTATTCCTGAAGGAAAGAACCAGAACACTTGTTTCTGGGGTGTTGGGGGTTGCTGTTCTTGACCTTAAAAGAACAGCTTGCTGCTTGCTGCCGTGTTCTCACCGCACCAGGGTTGGTCGCAGGACGAGTGAGTGCCACGCCTAGAGTCACGCTTATCTTGGTGTCCGGGCCACGGCGTGCTGATTCATCCTGGCCACTCTCAGGTTGTTCCCCCTGCCACACGGGAAGATTTTTTTTTCTTTTTTTTAATGGCAGGATATAGAGCTAGGACTCTATTTCCATTTATATGAGGATTTGGGGACTCATCTTCCCCAAATTTAGCTTGTAGGCAACTCTTCTATGCAGCCATCTAAGATGTTTGCTGCTCCAATAGCAAAGAAAAAGGAAGGGAGGGAGGTAACACCCCCTCACCCTCCCTGGTTCAAGATATGCATCACTGTTATCTTGGGGTAGGAAAAGTAAATGGACAAATGGAGGGCAGCTAAGAGGGCAAGGGCAATGCACACAGCACTGTCAAACAGCAGGGTGCCCCATGGACCGCTAATCCTCCAAGATGTCCTGTGGACAGAAAGGGCTGCCCCCCTCCTCCTCCACTACCCCCCACTGCACTGATTCCCAATGCACTTTAGAATGCTAAAGGCTCTGAGAAGTCCTGCAGGTGAGAAACCTGCACAGGGTGCACACAGCAAGGAAACCTGAAGAGAACAGACCTTTAATAATGTTTTAAGTGTGACATTAATTAATTATGAGCAAATGGGTACATTATACAGGTACAGATATTTCTTTTCTCATCCATTATTCACTTAGTGAGTAGACTCTGTATTTATTAGAATATATTAGCATACCCAAACCACATCTGTTGAACCCAACAATTTTAAACAACCTCTCTGTCTGCAAGGCTACTTGTTAAACAATAACAAAGAGAACGGCAGAAGGGAGTCTAGATGGGTATTTTAGAGGACTTCTAAAAAAAAAAAATGGGCCGCAAAAACAACTGGGCAGCAGCCTTATAAGGACGCAGTACTGTACTAGCCTTCTCTTACATGCACTTGTGAAAGAGAGAGATGGAAAGATCAAAGTGTGCCATCTACTGCCTTTAAATTCTTCCAGCCTTACCCCTACCACTGCACCACCCTACCACTCGGCCCACTTATCTCTCCCCCCGAGAGTACCATGTGCTGTCCCCCTCACCGGCCCCCCTCACCTTGTGACTCTCCCAAGGGTCACGAGGCCACCCCACCCAGGAAGCCATCCTAACCACAGCAGCCTCAGGAACCCCTGCACTACCCCATCAATTCAGACTTAGCATTGCAGCACCTTTTACGGTTTGCTGTTTCCTGTGTTTACGCTTGCCTCCCAACAAGTCATGTTTTTAAATCTTTCACTCCCAGAACTGGAACGAGCTGGATGCTGGGCACCTAGGAGGGAGCTCCATCCCCTTTTCACCTGATTCTGTCTGGTCCCAGAGCCCACAGCTACAAGACTGCATTTAAAACCCATCCTCTTTTGTACATCTTATCGATCTGGATCGTTTTGTTTGCTTCTCAAAACTGAATGCGTCTGCACGGGCACACAAAAGGCCTTTATGGTACCAGATACAAAGTCTGATACGCTTCTGCTATCCATCTGCACCATCAAAGAAGAGAGTCCTTCAAAGCATGCCCCTCGAATACCCCTGCACACCCAGGGCAGGAGAGCAGGCCCAGGCCCAGCATGTTAATAAGATTAATTGCAGTTGTGATACACATTAAAAGCATTTCATCTGGGCCTTCCATGACCTCACTTTGTAAACCCCCCCGGTTACCAGTCTGCCATACCCTATATGGTTGTACTTTTAAAACCGGGTCGCGTGCCAATCGTCAAACAGCCACTCATTTGTTTGGAGCCAGAAAACAAACTTGGAGGTGGACCAGTCTCCCCAGCGTGCCCCAGCTGGAGGTCCCAACCTCAAGGCATACCAGATTACACTCGGACTTAAAAATCCCAGTTTGACATGTTTTCAAAGGGAGTCAATTCAGATGCTATTCATTTCTGAAAGGTGATACATTTCACAACTGGCTTAAGTTTCTTTAAATTCTAGGCAACAAAGAAAGGAAAGATTATAAAAGGCCTCAGAGCCAAGCACATCCAAATCCCGCTCGATAATTAGAAAAAGAATGTGGCCTGAGGTGAGCCAGCACTCCTGCCCCTGCCCCTGCCCCGGCCCCCATCTCTGAGATCTCGGTAAGAAGAGACTCAGGTTTCCAAAGGAAGGCATGGCCTCAAAAACTCAGTTTCCTTGATTATTAAGAGAGCATTGGATTATGGTCCCTTTCAGCAGCAAGTTTTCTAAGATTCTGTACCATCTACAACACCACCCTAATCAAGTACTTATGAAGTCCACTGGGCAGCAGGAAAATTAATGGGAAAAATACATATAAGAGATGGCTGAGAAACCAGGAGGGAAGGGAGACTGGCACTACCATGGCGAGCGGTGACGTAACGCCCGCCCTAAATTTTAGATTAAGACCTGTCACTGCTCAAGGCTCTACAGGTCACCCAGCAGCCGTCCATTTCCTTTGGCAGCAATTACGAGCCACAGCTCCCTAATTCAGGTCACCCCAGGGACGAGAGAGGCTCTTTCAAAGGTCAGGGTTTGGAGGTGAGGTCTGGTGACCACCACATCCCTGGTGAAACCTTGGCAATAAGGGGAGGTTCCAGAGAAGGGAAGTGAGCAGGCTCGTCTGGAGGGAAGCCAGACAGGAAGCATGAAGGAACACTGCAGCAGCCAGGGAGGAGGCGGGTGGAGCCCATCTGGGAAACTCAGCAGGCTCCAGCTCCACGACAGCAGGGATCCGAGAATGAAGGGCAGAGGCTTGCAGACCAACGGAGTCATCCCCCTGCCAGCTGCAAACGAATCTGAACAGAGGATGGAGAGCCTCAAGCAACTAAGACATGTCTGTAGACCAGCACTCCAAGAAAAGCTATCAGAAGCAAGCTTGGTGTCTTCTTCCTTGCCAATTATAATACGGAGTCTAAGTTGCCACCACAGGACTTCCCTGGTGGCGCAGTGGTTAAGCATCCGCCTGCCAACGCAGGGGACACGGGTTCGAGCCCTGGTCCAGGAAGATCCAACATGCCGCGGAGCAACTAAGCCCGTGAGCCACAACTACTGAGCCTGCGCTCTAGAGCCCACGAGCCACAACTACTGAAGCCCACGTGTCTAGAGCCCGTGCTCTGCAACAAGAGAAGCCACCGCAGTGAGAAGCCCGCGCACCGCAACAAAGAGTAGCCCCCGCTCTCCGCAACTAGAGAAAGCCCGCACACAGCGACAAAGACCCAACGCAGCCAAAAATAAATAAATAAAATAAATAAATTAATTTTTTTTTAAAAAAGTTGCCACCACAGGATAAAAGGAGATTTAAAAGCAACTTAGATTCTCCATTTTCAGGTGACACAGAGTTTAAAAACGTAGACGACAACAACTTGTTCAGGTTGACAATGTCCAGGGAGACAATCACATCCAGCTCCTCTAAGGCCTGGATTTGTAAATCCTCAATTCTTACTCAGTGCAGCCCTACTAATGCACTAGTCCAAACACATCTGTACAGCTCGCTCTCATACCAACTGAGGTGCCGAGATAGCACCACAGGAGTAGGGAGAGAATAGGCAGTCCTTCCAAGCCACGTGTCCAGACCATGAACTTCTTTTTTAATAGACAAAGGTGAAAGTCTGAAGGGACCCATGAGGAGTTAAGCTGCTTTATATCACTCTTGCTCCCATTAATTCAATCCACAGCCTCGTCCTGAATTCTCCTCCCCCACGCACTCCACTGCACTCAAGATGGCTCTGCTGATTAAGTCTGTTCATAGCCCTTAAAAGGCATGGCTGAAGTACCAAGTGTACGAGGACTCATTCTTCTGTATCCATGTATTCTTCACAGGCAATACATGATGTGCTCCACTCTCAGAAGGATAATGATCTGTGCAGAAAATGGGCACACGAAGAACATTTACAGATTCAGTGCTACCTCAGCTGTCCCGGGTTTGGGTTTTATCTGAGGAATCACCTTCCTCCTTCCTACCAAGGAGGTGACAGGACTCTGGAGTAATTAAAAGATAAGTTAGAGCAATTCATACAGAAATCAGGGGGATTAGTGCCTTGAAGAGCTTCACACAAGTAACTGCTAAAGATGCTCTTTTCTACAGAAATCCCTTCTTGCCCTCCTGCTTCGCTGTGGATGGGGTGAGAAACACGGAAGACTTCAGTAGAAGACTTTCGGCGGAGTCTTCCGTCAGAGAGGCAGAGGCCGTCAGAGAGGCAGAGGCAGAGGCTTGGGGTGAGTCAGGTGACACCCACAGACAGGCCAGAAGAGAGACTAGGGAGGCAGACACCACCCCCCCCCAGGTGAATGCCCAAGGGCCTGGCGCCCCTGGACCACCCCTCCCACCTCACTGACCCCAGCCAGGGGGCTCAATCCGGGCCCAGACGTCCTGCCCTGGAGGGTTCAGGCGGTGCCGAAACAAACACTTGAACTTTACACTCTTCTCAATACACCTCCCCCATTCTGCTTCCCTTTCCTTTCTGTTCTTCTTCCAAAACTGGACGGGCAGAATTAGCCAACCCGAACCCCTGGAAGGGGCAGAGCAGCAGGACGATGGAAGCAGCTGTATCCCCCAGGTCCAGATACCGCACCACACCCTTCACACCTGACTTACAGTTCTTAAAATAACTTGTGATGGGGGAATCACTCTTATCCCTATTTTGCAAATAGGAAAATGGAGGTTTAGAAGAATTCATGGGCCCAAGAACACGCAGTTAGTGCAGGGGCTGAGGTTCACAGCAGGCCTGTCTGATGCAAAGCCAATTCAGCCAAGAAAGGAGAAAGAGAAGAGAAGGACCGTGGACAAAGGCAGTGAAAGTGCGTGGGGAGACCCTCAGTTTTGTGCATCACTGGCTTCCTGAGGCTGAGGTGTTTGATACACAGGATTCAGCCTGAGTTTTGGAGGGTGAGGTACTAACACAACTAGCAATTTACTAGGGAATTGGTAAACTGGCCAGGTCCACAGAGAATTAGTTTAAAAATCACAAACTATATGCCCAACGTTAAGGAAATGGCTAAATACTTTCATACACCTTAAGAGGGACCATACAGGAGCTGTTAACATGAAGCCTACGGAGACATTCTAATGGGGGAAAAAAAAAATCAGAGGAGAAACTGCACATCCAGTATAACAAACTGTGCATGAAGACTAGAAGGAAATATTCCAAAATGTTAAGAGGGTTTTTGCCTGAAAACTAGAAGGAAATATTCCAAAATGTTAAGAGGGTTTATGCCTGATTGGTAAGATTTGAGGCTTTTTTTTTTTCTTTCTGTAAAAACTTTTACAAAATTCTCAAAAACTTCTCTGGTCTGTATGACTGTTAACTGGGGAGGGAGTGGGGAGTAAAATCTAGTGCGGGTGGGAGAAAAAGACTTTCATGTATTAAAAAAAAATTAAATTAAAAAACAGCCTTGGAAACAAAAGTAAACAAAAGCAGTGCAAGCACTCTGCCAGAGTAACTGAACACACTTTGATGTGCCGACTGCCCCTGACGGGTGAGCCACCCTCAGGAAAACAACTCTGACATTGAGAACAGAGGCACCAAAGTGACAAAGCTAACGTCGTGACAAAGCTAACGTCGGCAGCCAAATGCACTTACAGACGTCAACATATGGAAGTTGCTAGAGAGAGCAAACTAGAGATCTCCCAGGTGACAATAAGCCACTGTGGTCTGGAAAATAAAGAAGGCTTCCCTAGTTATTAAAAAAAAAAAAAAAAAAAAAAAAAACTGCTATGGCCAAGGACTGACAAAAGGAAAAGTAGCTTTTTAAACATTACCCTATTAGTCGACTAATTTATAAATAAAAGCTATATTCTAGTCGCCCAGGAAACTGAATTGCCATTAATTGGCGGGGGGGGGGGGGGGGGGGCGTAATTTACAAGCAATTTAGATTTTCTTTGTTGTGCAGGAATGTTTCTGTCACTTGCACAAGAGAAGGGCTCACACACCCTCCAGCTCCGTTTTCCTCCAGGCGTGCACAGGAAACCCAAGGCCTGAGGAAGTGCCCTCCCGCCCCGCCTTTCCTCAGTACTAGGCGTCCTCGGCAGCCCCGCTGCCCTGCCCCCCCCTCCCCCCTGGCACCTGGAGCCGGTTTCGGGGTGCTGCTCAGCTGAGAGGTGTGGGCTATAAAGTGAAAGGCAGACCTGAACTGGAAGAAAGAAGAGAAACTGAAGTGAACTTAATGAATATACTGGCATTAGGGGTCTGAAACAAACATGCGGATCAAAGTTGTGTGTACTTCGCTAAACTGAAGATCTAGACAGGAAGCAAACAGCAGACACTGCAAGTGGAGGGTCAATGCACAGTATTCAACACAGGATGTGCGCCTGCCTGGAGCTGTATCCTTGTCCCCAAGGGGGGCATCGCCTGAAACAACAGTGTCCCGGAGGGCATGGGTAACTGGTTCATCCAGTACATCTAAGGAAACACCAAGACAGGGACTACATCCCATCACAACGTACAAGTTCTGGGCCAGATCCCTTACACAAAGGCTGTTTCACCTTTCCACCCCTTCACTTAAGCCACTAATGTGCACACGCCACCCCCCACCCCGAACTTTTTCATAGACTCCTCTAACACATGACAAAACAAGACTTCTCCAACAGCTACTTAAAGAATGTCCTAGAAATGAGAATATTTAGATTTGAAAGGCATTAGCTCCCCAAGGTTAAACAGGCCACTTTCAACTCCTGACTATAAAATCAATTCTGATGTGATGCAAGTTTTTCTAAGGTCCGTGTGACATGTGAATTTCTTTCAATTTAGGACTTTTCTTCCTTAGAAGCAATTTTTTTTCCTTCCAAAACATCAAACTTAAAATAGTCAACTTCCAAGTCCCACTCTGCTGAGAACCATCCCCCAATCACCAACTTGGCTGAGGCTCCAAGCCAGATTTTTTTAAAAAAAGAACTGGTGGATTGGTAACTGCCCCAGGCTGGCAGGGTGACATGTGTGACGATTATTTAAGGAAATGGACTGGCCCAGGTTTATATATATATATATATATATAAAAGTTTACTTATTTATTTATTTATTTTTAATTTATTGGCGGCCTTGGGTCTTCATTGCTGCACGCGGGCTTTCTCTAGTTGTGGTGAGCGGGGGCTACTCTTCGTTGTGGTGCACAGGCTTCTCACTGCGGTGGCTTCTCTTGTTGCGGAGCACGGGCTCTAGGCGCGCGGGCTTCAGTAGTCGTGGCACGCGGGCTCAGCTGCTCCGCGGCGTGTGGGATCTTCCCAGACCAGGGCTCAAACCCGTGTCCCCTGCATTGGTAGACGGATTCTTAACCACTGCGCCACCAGGGAAGTCCCCGGCCCAGGTTATTAAACACAGGTTAGAGCTAATGTAACCCTCAAGAGCCCTTGAGGTAGAAAGTTAACCCCACTGTATAGATGCATAAACCCAGGCAAAGGTCACAGAGGTAGCATGTGAACATGAGGCCTGGGCAACTCCAAAACCATGTCCTTTCTACGCATACCAGATGGCCTGGAGAGGCCAGGAGAAAAATCTGTTGCCAACTAGCTGGGTGACCTTAGGAAAGTACATAACCTCTCCAGGTGTCATTTTCTTACCTCTTAAAAGGAAAAGAAGGCTTCCTCTCTCCACCCCATCAGTCTCTGTGCCCACAAGGAAAGGGAATGGGAGCAGTGACTCTGGAAGGAGAGAAAGTGGGCATGCACGCATAGCCGGCCCTTCCCTCTGTCCTCAGTGGGGGCCAGCATCCTGCTCTGACCCTGTAGGGGGGCCATCCCCAGCACAGCACAGGAGGTCAGCCTCGGGATGGCCCCTTGCCCACAGGGATAAGCTGCAGTCTCCACATCGGCTTTATCTGTTACCAGCGGTACAGGTAAATTTTTTGGTCTCTATCCTTATTCCAGTCTTCTCAACTGATTCAGAACTCAGGCAGGGAAATGGGATGTAGTCTGGTCCTATAAAATGGGAACATGCCTAAGACAGAAATTCTATTGGTCTAGAGTACAAGCTATATATAGCCCCCTTCTCTCAAGGAACTACTGATAGAAAGAACACACACGCACACACACACACGGACACCCCCCAACTGAAAAACATTTCCCGACACTAACAAATGGAATCTGTTTACTAAGTACACATACTTTCACAAAAATAAATGTCATTTCCCAATCAAAGCAGGTAAACCATATTTTTGAAAGCACAGACATTGTTTTAAAAAGCAAAACACAGGACTTCCCTCTGGTGGTCTAGTGGTTAAGACTCCGCGCTCCCAATGCAGGGGGCCAGAGTTCGAGCCCTGGTCAGGGAACTAGATCCCACGTGCTGCAACTAAGAGCCCGCATGCCGCAACTAGAAGAGCCCTCATTGTTGCAACAAAGATCCCAGGTGCCGCAAGTAAGACCCGGCACAGCCAAATAAATAAATACATACATACATACATACATACATACATACATACATAAATAAATATTGGAAAGCAAAACACAACTTAGAAATGCACAAAGCCGTCTGGGGCTCAGGCAGAGGAGGATGGGCCCTAGAGCTGGAGGAGGGTGGGTGTGAGACCCTCCACTCCCACCCTCCTCCAGCTCTCCTCCAGGCAAGGGGCTTCTCCCACCACATTCTGACCTTGTCAACACTTCTGAGCCACTCCCATTTCAACTAGTTTCTCTCCCACTTTCTTTTCTATCCCCACTTCCTTCTTAATTTTCATGTGAAAAGATAAGTCTCTTGCTCAACCTCACCATCAAGTAGTATTTTCCTTTCAATCTGCTTAGTCAATGCACCAATTTTAGTATTCAACAAATATCTGTTAAGCACGTAAATATTTAGCCAACAGCTGTGTGAGGCACAGACAGGACAGTAAGCAGCACAGCGTCTGCCCTTCAGGGCAGGGTGGGACATGAAAAGTGGTTTTAGTGGAGGATAAAGTGACAGATGGTCCAGAAGAGAGTGCAGGAGAGAAAAATCTGGGGAAGGCTCCCTGGAGGAGGTGAGATCTAAGCTGGAACCTGCCTCAGATATTTGCAAATTCTTCTGCAAAAGATAAAGTCATTCCCAGTTTGCTTCCCCATCAAACATGCTATCCAGAGCTCTTAAAACCAGAGAGGAGGAACTGGAGCACCTAATGGAAGGCTTCTGAATACCAGAGTGCCTAGCTCAAATCAGCTAATTTTAGACAAAGAGAAAATACTTTAGCATGCTGCTAAAGGGTATGTTTAGAGTTTGCTTCAGTTAACCACTCTGACTTATCGGTAGTTAGAAAGAAAAAGAGAAAGAAAGAAAGACAAGGGGAAGGGAGGGAGGGAGGAAGATTTCAAATTTGTAACAAATAAAAAATGGTCTTCCCTCTTTGTGTCCCATTTCTTTCACCCTAAAACAGAAAATAAACAATCGGCCTTAGGCAATCTGTAACTAATTCCATTCTATACCTAAATACCATAAGTATTTGCTTAGTACTTGGGGAAGAAAGTTGACTACAGCCTGAACTTCTCACTACATATCTTGAGAAAACACTGAACAATGTAAAACACACATGAGCAACAGGCAATAAATTTGGACAAAATGCTGTTTTCCTTCCCTTCCCAATACCACCCAAGAAGGGGCTTAATCACGTTTCATAACCTGAGAGCAACCGCAGGTCTACCCTATGCTCTTAAAACCTAAAAACTAGCCCAGCCTAAGACCAAACCAAATTCCAAAGTTAACGATGGGAAGTTCCAGAAAGCTCAGCTTTCACGATGCACAATGGCACCTGCTTATTTTCTGCAAAAATACATCAGTCTTGGGGATTTCGGCTGCATCACCCAGTACCTTGCGGCTCCTTCTTCAGATCTGTTACTAACTCAGCCTCATTTCCCTAAAAACGCCCCCTAGAACTAGACAGATTCCCCTTCATCCTTGGATTCCTGCCAGTCAGCGAGTCTGCAAGGAAAAAGCAACAACCCCTTTCAGATGGTCACTGCTATTATATCAATACTAGTTGAGCATTTTCCCCATTCCTTTAACAGAGATTAATGAGTGCCCGACACTGTGCAAGGTGCTTGGGGAAGACTCAAAGACAGACCGGACCCTGGAGGAGCTCAGTGTAGGGGTAGAGCTGGCAGTGCTGGCTAGTTTCTCTGTAATGAACTCCCATTCAGTGACAGTTACTGTGCATGTCACCATGTGTCAGGCACTCGGGCCGGTGTAGCGACTGCCCTCAGTGGGTTTAATGCCACCGCTGTGCAGGGGGTGAGCTCTATTTTTTGCAGAATCACTTCTAAATTGCAGACATGATGGCGTTCTACCCCTTCATACTTAAGCATGAGAATCTTAAGAATAAGGTCATTCTCCTGCATAATCAAAACACCCTTATTATCATACCTAAGAAAATCAATAATTTCGTTTCATCATCCAATATCAATTCCATATTCAGAGTTCCCTATTTGTCCCACAAATATCTTTTATAGCTGTTTTTGATCCAATCAAGGTTCTTACCTTGGTTTGCTATGTCCCTTTGGATTTATTTTCATAACGCTGTTGCGGTGAGGTTCACCCCCCTCGCCGCAACTAGAGAAAGCCCGCGCGCAGCAACGAAGACCCAACACAGCCAAAAATGATTTCTCTGTGTATTCACTAAAATGTTGGCATTCAAAGAGAGAAATAAGCACAAGTATAAGTGTGGGGAGCAATGCCGCTTTCTAGAACTTTAAATTTTTGATTTGCAGGTAATTGGAGTATTGGGTATATCAAAAGTTCTAAATTGGTAAGTTTAAGGACAGGCAACCGCTGATTCACCACAAATTCCCAACGGCCTGGAGAGCCTCAGCAATCCTGGAGGAAGAGAGCAAGTGAGAGAAATCATGCACATCTCAGCTTGGTCACCAGACACCCTGGGCAGGCCTATCTGTTGTTTTCCAACCGATTTCCTTCCCTGCAAAACAGAGATTATAGGCTGGACTCTCATTCCAGTGAGAACTGACAGTCATCAGCAGTAATCCAGTTATTTCCCAGGGGAACAGATCAATTTAGAAGAAAGCAAAGTTAGAAACTTCCTGGGAATTTTCAGGGAGACTATGCAAATATACCAGACCTTTAGGATTCCATTCAATCGGCATTCAGAGGGCCCAGTGCTGTATGCATGAAACAAACAGTGGTTCCACGCTGTAGCCACAGGACTGGGCTTCTGCCCTGCAAAAGGCTGACTGCTTCAAAATGCTCTCTTGTATAAGCAACCTCCCACGACCTTTCTGCTCAGATGTTATCTTGATCAATAAAGAGCGATCTTTTAACGTAACATTTTTCTTTCCTTACTTTCTGAATCTCTTAATCTCATGAAGCCGCCTCAGTTTCTTGTCTGCAAAATGAACATGATATAAATACCTGCCCTCAGGTGGTCTTTGTTCAGAGTAACCAAGATAACACACACAAAGCACCTTATAATGATGGCTGGCTACCATCATTACTATTACTATTATTATTAAAGTTGGTGTTTAATAATAACGTTAAGTGAAAAGCTAACATTAAAAATTAACGTCTGTCAGTTGGGCAGTCTGACTGAGGGCTCTCAAAATCAATATTAAGAATGAACAAGGGCTTCCCTGGTGGCGCAGTGGTTGAGAATCTGCCTGCCAATGCAGGGGACACGGGTTCGAGCCCTGGTCTGGGAAGATCCCACATGCCGTGGAGCAACTGGGCCCGTGAGCCACAACTACTGAGCCTGCGCGTCTGGAGCCTGTGCTCCGCAACAAGAGAGGCCGCGATAGTGAGAGGCCCACGCACCGCGATGAAGAGTGGTCCCCGCTTGCCACAACTAGAGAAAGTCCTTGCACAGAAACAAGACCCACCACAGCCAAAAATAAAAATGAATAAATAAATAAATAATAAAAATAAAGGAATTCCTTAAAAAAAAAAAAAAGAATGAACAAACTAGTTCTGACAGAAGTCAGATAAATCAGGTTAAATTTTAGCATCTACCTTGTGCCAAACACTCACACATATATTAATCCATTTAATCATCACAACAACAACCCTGTGAGATAATAATAATCATTACACATGTGAGGGACTTCCCTGGTGGTGCAGTGGTTAAGAATCCGCCTGCCAATGCAGGCAACATGGGTTCAAGCCCTGGTCCGGGAAGATCCCACATGCTGCGGAGCAACTAAGCCCATGCAACACAACTACTGAGCCTGTGCTCTAGAGCCCGCAAGCCGCAACTACAGAGCCAGTGTACCACAACTACTGAAGCCCGCGTGCCTAGAGCTTGTGCTCCGCAACAAGAGAAGCCACCACAATGAGAAGCCCGCGCACCGCAGCGAAGAGTAGCCCCCCCTCGCCGCAAGTAGAGAAAGCCCGCACGCAGCAACGAAGACCCAACTCAGCCAAAAATAAATAAATTTATTTTTAAAAAGATCGAGAAATCATTACACATGTGAGAAAACTGAGATGGAGAGATTAATCTGCCCAAATTTTATACAACTGGCTGAGAGAGGAGCTGACATTCTAACCCAGATCCATGCAAATTCTGAAACTTTCCGCAATACTTCACTGCTTTTCTGATTTTAGAAGATGATTTAGCAGTAGCCTTCAATAAAGTTTCCAGTATAACTTTTAAAACCAGAAACCCATATTCCTTAAACTAAAAAACAACATTGAGAAGTAATGAGAAACTGCAGGTATAAACCACCTAGAATAAGCTTGCACTCCTAAATGGAATTCTGTATTTTCTAAAACCCACATTGAGCCACTAAACAAGAGATGGCCAAAGCTTAAGAAAGCACTGTATCTTTTTTTTTCACCAGTCAGCACGCACCACATCTTTACTAGATTGTTATCCTCTTCTCTTTATCCCTGTACATATTTAGAAACCTGATTATTCTTTGAAAGGTTTCTTCCTTTTACCTATTGATTCAGTAGATAATCACACAAGGCGGCCTTTGTCGCAAATATTAACTGTGGTTCCTGCTTTAAAAACCTATTTCTCCAAAATGGCCCCAGGGGATGAAAGAGGGAGGAGGAGAGAAGACGGGGTGTTTGAAAAGAGAAGTACCAGTGTGGGAAAGATGGAGGGGGGCGCGGTCAACATTACATCTCTGCTCCAAATTTGGTACTTACGTAATTACTTCTTCTAGCACTGGGCACTTTTTTCCCAAGAAAGTGGTCCCTTCAGTTTCTATTTAAAGCTTTGAGTTTTATAACAGAAGACACAACACAGTGTTAACATATAACAGCTAAAATTTATTTATTTTTTTTTTTCAGCTAAAATTTATTGAACGCTTGACACTATTCTAAGCACTCTCCATGGATATCCAAAGACCACACACACACACACACACGCACACACACGCACGCACACCTCTCAAACCTTAAACCTTGCTGTGGAGCCCTCATTCCCAGCCAAGCAAGATCCAGAACCCACCTTCTCCCAGAAACACCACGTCAGGGACAGCAAGGAATTTCTACTTCTACAGAGGGGTGAGTGCTGGCCTCCAGCTAGAGCCTAAAGACCCCATTACACACGGAAACAGCACGCAGCTACATTACAGGTTAAATAATTCAGTGCTCCTTCTCCCCCCATACACACACACACACACACACACACACACCCCGTATCTCACCTTCCATGCTTCACTCGGTTCTCTTCACTTACCACTATCTAAAATATCATATATTTAGTCATCTTATTTATTACTGCCTCACCCACAAGAATCCGCACTCCCTGAAGATAGAGATTTTTCTGTTTTGGGATCCAGTCCCGAGGGCAAGTCCTGGTACACAGGTGGTGCTCAGTAAACATTTCTGAACGAAAGAAACAAGCAGGTTTTGGTGGGCATAACATCCATGGAAAGGATTCTTTCTGAGAACCTGCTGCATAGCAGATAAGTCAGATAATTTTATCTAAAAAAATGTTATCACCACTGTGGGCAAAGAATGTCGCCTACTGTATCAGTAAACAAAGTTTACTTGTTGTTGTGGCCAGCAAGCCCTCAGCCACTGCGGCACCCCCAGTGGTGCACCCTGAGGGGACTCAGGATGGGAAAGCACAGGATACAGGCTCTGGATAGCTGAGGTGCACATCAACGGAATTATGTCAGTGAGCCAGACTCTTGCATCTTCCCATACATAGAAAAGCGCTAAATGCACTAACTTGAAAGGTCTGGTTTTCTTTAATTAACAGTAATCTTTTGGGGACTTCCCTGGTGGTGCAGTGATTAAGAATCCGCCTGCCAATGCAGGGGACACGGGTTAGAGCCCTGGTTGGGGAAGATCCCACATGCCGCGGAGGAACTAAGCCCGTGCGCCACAACTACTGAGCCTGTGCTCTAGACCCCGTGTGCCACAACTACTGAGCCCACGTGCCACAACTACTGAAGCCCGCGCGCCTAGAGCCCATGCTCCGCAACAAGAAAAACCACCACAATGAGAAGCCCGCGCGTACAAGGAAAAATAGCCCCCGCTTGCCGCAACTAGAGAAAGCCCATGTGCAGCAAAGAAGACCAAACACGGTCAAAAATAAATAAATTTATTAAAAAAAAAAACAACACAGTAATCTTTTGATGTTCCGACTACCTGGGGCTTTTTGTTTGTTTGTTTGTTTTGCAAATACCCTGGCTCCTCCCTTAGCTCTTCAGACCTATCTAAGGGGCTGCCTCCCAGGCTTAAGTCCTCAGTATGTCCACCAAATAAAACATAATTCTCAGCTTTTAGGGTGTGCGTCTGTTTCAGTCGACACCACTTACACACGAGCATGCTGAGTTGAACTTGTCGCCACTACAATTCGACTGAGTAGCGGGCCCAGAATCCGGACCCAGGGCCTCCCACACAAGGGCTCTTTCCCTTTGCAAGATGCATTCTTGATTGTCAAGCCTCAGACTCAGGCACAAGCCCTGGTGACACATGTTCATAAGTGAGGAGCCGCTGAGGGACGTTCCACTGACCAGACTACAGATTTCAGCGTTTAACAAACTGCAAGACAGGAAGTGGGTGGGGCGAGAAAGCCAGGTGACCGCCTTCCAAGTCCTCCAAACCCAAGAGACCGGAAAGCCGTGTCCTTGACGAGCCCCTCCACAAAGCAGATTTCCAAACCAGAAAGAACTGCTGGTATGATGAGAGAGAGGCAAGTCAGCAGAAACAAAGTTTGCTCAAAACAAAACCAACAGCTTCCCTGAAAGAAAGAGATTTTCCAGAAACGTATCCATTTTGTCTAATTTCCACGTTTTCTGAGTTGGGTATATATTATTTTAGTCATTGGGGAAAGTCTATTTTAAAAAGAAATTCCCTTGCTCTTATGAGGAAAAACAAACGATAGTGTCACCCCCTATTTTAAAAATATATATATTTGTGACTTACTCCTTGAAGGTCAAGAAATTTGAGTATAACGACAAAGTAGTAGCCTTTGTCCCTCATAGCTAACAGCACGAAGCCAGGTTCAGGCAGCAGTTTTCTCACGACACAGGCCAACACAAACTCCTCGGTATTCACAGCTTTAAACACAATGAGATAGCTCGTTACTCGCTTCCTTTAAAATGCCTATTACAATGACTTCTAAATGTAACTGGTTAACAAGAAGGGAATTGTGAGCAAGTGGAAAGAAAGAAGTATCACTAGTGCAATTATTTTCTAGTTTTCCTTTTCTGGAAAAAAACAGAGGACTTGTTTCCAGCAACATTAGAATAATAATTCTTGGCATTTGATTTTTCTAAACTTCCTTTCAAATTTTGCTGTATTCTGAATTGCTGCAAACCACCACACACACACAGAGTGGAAAGGTGACAGGAAAATAAAGACTATGATTCACTTGTATTGTGAAATTCATAAACAAATCTCAAATCAGAATACAGTACTCCACAAAAACGGGTCCCTCCCTTGGGACTTCCCTGGTGGCACAGTGGTTGAGAATCCTCCTGCCAATGCAGAGGACCGGGTTCGGGCCCTGGTCCGGGAAGATCCCACATGCCACGGAGCAACTAAGCCCGTGCACCACAACTACTGAGCCCGCGAGCCACAACTACTGAGCCCGCGAGCCACAACTACTGAAGCCCGCGTGCCTAGAGTCCGTGGTCCGCAACAAGAGAAGCCACCGCAACGAGAAGCCCGCGCACTGCAACGAAGAGTAGCCCCCGGGCTTCCCTGGTGGCTCAGTGGTTAAGAATCCGCCTGCCAATGCAGGGGACACGGGTTCGATCCCTGGCCCGGGAAGATCCCACATGCCGCGGAACAACTAAGCCCGTGCGCCACAACTACTGAGCCTGTGCTCTAGAGCCCACGAGCCACAACTACTGAAGCCCATGTGCCACAACTACTGAAGCCTGCACGCCTAGAGCCGGTGCTCTGCAACGAGAGAGGCCACTGCAAAGAGAAACCCGCGCACTGCAACGAAGAGTAGCCTCCGCTCACCGCAACTAAAAAACAAAGCCCGCGCACAGCAAAGAGAACCCAAGGCAGCCAAAATAAATATAAATGAATTAAAAAAAAAAGAGTAGTCCCTGCTCGCCGCAACTAGAGAAAGCCCGCGCACAGCAACGAAGGCCCGACACAGCCATAAGTAAATAAATAAATTTATTTAAGAAAAAAAAATTAGCTGTGTCTTTCTTCTGTTACCTCAGGAAAGAGTAACCATCAGATGGACTACCTCACTGTCATCCTGGCGGTTCCTCCAGCACCATGAGGAATTCTTTCTTCCACGAAGAATTTTTAAGGTAGTGACATGTCTTACTCTTCTAGAGACACTCTGTCTTTCCAAAGAGTACCTCTGCAAGTATCAAATTTCAGCCACACGCTGATTTTACCACTTTAAATTAGGCTTCCAGACATCTCACGGTCAGCCCCACCTCACCCCCATCCAGTACTACCTAAATAGTGCCACCCACACTTCCTACCACAGATGAGCACAAGGCACGGTCACATTTAAAAAAAAAAAAAGCAAACGCACCTCTCCCAACCTCCTTCTGCATTATAAGTGCCTTGTGGGCACACTTTTATCCTTCCCTGGTGCCCAGCCCAGCTTCTGGAACACAGCGGATGCGCCATGAGGGACTGGTGGAAGGAACAGAGAGAAAGTGGGGCAGGTAGAGGCCTCACTAAGCACCTTGGTTTCCTCTCTCTCTCTCTCTCTCTCTCTCACACACACACACACACACACACACACACACAACAGCAGCAGAGGCAAGGCCACCAAAAAAGGTGTCCAGTCTAGTAGAGAATCCAAATACCCTGTCTCTTCCTTTTTCCCTCTCACTTTATTATTTTTTTATTGTGGTTAAATAAACATAACACTGAACTTATAACATTCCAACCTTTTTTTTTTTGGCTGTGCGGCACATGGGATCTTAGTTCCCCGGCTGGGGATGGAACCCACGTCCCCTGCATTGGAAGTGCAGAGTCTTAACCACTGGACCGCCAGGGAAGTCCCCATTCTAACCATTTTAAGTGGTCAGTGGCATTAAGCACATTCACACCGTTGTGTAACCATCACCACCATCCGTCTCCAGAACTTCTTCATCTTCCCAAACTGAAACTCTACCCATTAAACACTACCTCACCATGCTCCCCTCGCCCCAGGCCCTGGCAACCACTGTTCCACATTCTGTCTCTATGAATCCGACGACTCCAGGTGCCTCACCGAGGCGGAATCACACTTCTGTGACCGGCATATTTCACTTAGCGTCACGTCTTAAGTTTCCTCCATGCTGTTGCACGTGCCACAGTTTTACTCTTACTTTGCACTACTACTTTGTTGACGGCCTAGCATTGTCCACAAATTAAGGGACCAGTTTCAGGAAACCCCAGATTTCCCAGCAGGCAGCCAGGCCTATTTCTCTGGTCAGTTTTTGCCTGAGTGGGCCTTCAGCCTGCTTTTTCTTATCTCTTGGGCTTACAGCCTGAAGGCTTGTGTAAACAACTTTCACTGCACAGATCTGGGGCCACTCACTCACCATTTCCCCAGCACCAGAACAGAAGAGTGTTTGGTCTTTTTTATCTTTCGTCTCAACTACTTTGGGAGAGCTGGAGAATGGAAAAAGGAAAGCAGGAAGTCACACGCAATTTTGGAATCTTCTCTGCACTGTGAACTCATTAATAAGATCTTTTTTTAAGCACCCTTATTGAGATGTAACTCACATACCATAAAATCCACCCATCTGAAGCATACAAGTCAATGGCGTTAGTATATTCACAAGGCTGTACAATCATCACCACAATCCAAGTTTACAGTTCTATCAACCCAAAGAGAAACCCTATACCCCTTAGTAGTCGGCACCTCACTCCTTCCCATTAATACGATCTTAAACTTTGTCTCTAGCTGATAGTCTTATATTCCTTCCACATCTCCCAAAGTACTTAGCAGGCACTTGAAAGTCCCATAAATACTTGTCTACTACCGTCAAATGCATATATACATATACCGCAAATAACCTCAAAAATAATTCCTTCCAGTAAACATTGTGTTCAGAAATTTTGTTGCTAGGCATATGCCAAGATCTCTTCCTCCCCCACTAACTTGGATTCAAGTTAAGAATAAAAGAATTTATGATTTTTAAAAAAGTATGTTCCTAAAAAAGTAACTTTTGTTTCTGTTGCCTACTAAGGCAACAGAATTGTTTTTTACAATTAAATAATTATTTATTATTAAATAATTAAATAATACAATTATTTATATAATTAAATTATAATTAATATAATTATTAAATAATTAAAATATTTAATTATTTACAATTAAATAATTTTAAAGCAGTAACAAACAGTGGCTAAGATAAGCATTTCAGGAGAGGCCTCCTCTGCAGAACATCCAGTGTTCTTTTCTCTGGGCCTTGCCTCACTGACACCATGGGAGACTAGATCTGCCCACCTGTTCTACGGAGATTCCAGCCTCTCTCCCATCAATAATGACAGTACAGGCTATGAAATGACACTTCAATTGGTAATGTGTGCTTTAAAGTTCTGATGCTGTGTCCTCTTAAATAAAGCAACATCAAAGAAATGGGATATCACAGCTTTTAAAAAAACAAAAAAAGGCTAATTATTTACTCATAATCACAGAGAGCTAAATACTAGATAAAAAACTTGTGAGCATTCTGCCGATTTCAAAACCTCTGTGGATCTACACCAGTGTTGCTTAGAGGACAGCATGGGCTCCGTCCATGAACCAGTTTTGAATTTAAAATCTCCCCTTACCCTTGTTTCTCGTGGGAGCTGATTCCTCCTGGGACAGGTACTGGTCTCATTTGTTCTTGACAGTCAAATAATCTTAGCAAATAAGTAATTTTTTTTTAATAGCATTCACAGACGTTAACGCTGCAACAAAGGAGACCAGGACGTTTACTGAAATCGTTTACTTGGAAATGAGAGAAGGCAATCTTGGTGAATTCGTTCCAGGTGGAACATAGAGTGTTAATTAAAAAGTAGTCAGACTATCGGCAAGATCATTATGCCCAGGTAGAAACGACTCCTCCCGGTGCTACTAATTGACAGAGGAAAAACTGACATCTGGCACTGGAGCAGGCAGATCTTTTTCCAAAATGGACTTGCTCATGATCCAGAAAAGGAGCTCCACTGAAAACTGCCCTCCGCCAACCTGGTGATCCTTCAGCGTCAACCTGAGCTGGGTCATCGTCCTCAGACATCACTCCGTAGGCATGCTCTGGGTGGCTGCTGAAGATGCCAGGACTTCAAAGATAAGAGAATTACATACTGAAACAAAGATCTCCAAGCACCGCACAATTAGGTAATATAAGTATGGGATTACTGCGATAACCTTGACATAATTCCATCATATGTTCAAGGACCTCTCCTGGAGGTAAGAGGCAGCAAAAGACAACACTAAGTGAGAAGTGCAAAGGCCTCATTCATCTCAGTACTGGATGGTCTCCGAGTTCTGAGTGCCGCTCAAGCACTGGCCAGGCAAATAAATTAATCTGTTTCCTCTACAAAATGGACATAATGCCTGTAAACCATGGGCCAGGGATGTGTGTTTAAACAACAGTCTGAGCACCTGCCATGAAGAAAAACACTGTGCTATATATATATAGCACACACTGAAAGATATAGAAGGTTTAAAAATGGACAGTGTCCTTAAAGAAGTCACAGACGGGTTTCTATAAAGCTAAATAAAAATACACTATCTATTCAGAAAATTACATTATTCAAGAAACCGTAAGATTACAATGTTTATTCTGCCATTAGAAACTCTGTCCTCTAGTTTTTAGCTAAGATACCACCCTTCCTCATCTCTATTCAGTAAGTGAAGAAAAGGAAACTGCTGTTACACTGAAAAGCATGGTAATCTATATCTAACCACCAACTAGCTTGTTGTAGCAAACTTCAAAACTGTCTTTGCACTTCCAATAATTCAAAGCAAGAATGTTTAATAATTTACACATAACAATCACCAAGTCTACAATTAAACATTAAATGGTACCTTAAAAGTAACTCTCAATAGATGCCTCTTAAGGCACCATGGTCATTATCATTTTTATTGCCTCTCCAAATATCCTGGGCCTTAAATTAGGTAACCTGCCAAAGTTCCTGACATTTAGTCAGCACTTTAAAAAAATAAAAATGAAGGGGCATCAGAGAGAGGCACAGCCTGTTAAGAGACTGCTTTTGCTATTATTAGATTTAAGTGTCTGAAATGCAATAGCATATCCTTAATAAGTTAGCTCTGTGTATGGTTATAGGGCACTTTCCAACACCAACTTGAAATCTATTTATATCAAATGTAGCCAAGCACATATAGCAAATACCTCTTGGACACTATTCTAAAAGCATGTAAGAAATCAGTGTCAACAGCAGTAGAAGCAGAAGAACTAGCCACACAAACAATCTGACAGGCCCAAGTCATAAAGTTTGCAGAACAGTGTGACTAAAAGTAAACATCCAGTGCAGGGACATTCCAATGCACGTAATATATTTGAAGCAGAAATGTGTAAGAATCTATATGAAACACCTACAACAGTAAATCTCTCTAGTGCAATTGGCTCTTTAAAGTGCAGGAAAAGGCAAGACCCCTAAAACTCCTTTCCCAGTAAACATCTCCTAGGGTGCAAAAGCAATTTTTTTATGTTAGCATCCGGAGCACAACTCAGTATTTTTTTTTTTATGAGGATGATTTTTTGGTTAACATCTTTATTGGAGTGTAATTGCTTCACAATGGTGTGTTAGCTTATGCTGTGTAACAAAGTGAATCAGCTATACATATACATATATCCCCATATCCCCTCCCTCTTGTGTCTCCCTCCCACCCTCCCTATCCCACCCCTCTAGGTGGTCACAAAGCACCGAGCTGATCTCCCTGTGCTATGCGGCTGCTTCCCACTAGCTATCTATTTTACGTTTGGTAGTATATATATGTCCATGCCACTCTCTCACTTCGTCTTGGCTTACCCTTCCCCCTCCCTGTGTCCTCAAGTCCATTCTCCATGTCTGTGTCTTTATTCCTGTCCTGCCCCTAGGTTCTTCAGAACCTTTTTTTTTTAGATTCCATATATACGTGTTAGCATATGGTATTTGTTTTCCTCTTTCTGACTTACTTCACTCTGTATGACAGACTCTAGGTCCATCCACCTCACTACAAATAACTCAATTTCGTTTCTTTTTATGGCTGAGTGATATTCCATTGTATATATGTGCCACATCTTCTTATTCCATTCATCTGTCGATGGACACTTAGGTTGCTTCCGTGTCCTGGCTATTATAAACAGTGCTGCACTGACCATTGTGGTACACGTCTCTTTTTGAATGATGGTTTTCTCAGAGTATATGCCCAGTAGTGGGATTGCTGGATCGTATGGTAGTTCTATTTTTAGTTTTTTAAGGAACCTCCATACTGTTCTCCATAGTGGCTGTCACATTCCCACCAACAGTGCAAGAGGGTTCCCTTTTCTCCACACCCTCTCCAGCATTTATTGTTTGTAGACTTTTTGATGATGGCCATTCTGACTGGTGTGAGGTGATATATTAGTCAACATTGATTCGACACCAGCATTTGGTCTATCAGCTCCTAACTGAACTCACAGGTCATGTGATAAAGATATCCGGGTGCGGCTACCTCAGCCTGACTTTGAGGCCTGCTTCCTCTTCTGCTGGGAGAGGATCAATTTTGCTTATCAAATTGGCAAAATGACATCTGGGAAGGTGGGCCAGCTAACACAGCTAAGATCCACAGGCTCAAAGAATAGGGTGAATCCAAGATGAAATTAAATATATATTTAAGGTCTGTACTTGGGATCCCTCCACTCCCTCAGGGGAAAAAAAAAAAAATTGCAGAAGTGTATTACCTATATAACAAGAGAGGAATAAACGGCCCCCTCTATTTTGTGCAGGTCAAAACGCCTAAATGCGGGGAGGCCTTTTTTGAAGAACAATAGTGACAAAGAGGAACAGTTCAAAGGGGATCATAATGAAGACTCTGAAAACGAGAGTACACTGGTGGCGTTTAGGGTAGGAGAAAGGGAAACTGGTGAGACGTGCAAACTGTCTTTATAACCATAAAGAGTATCACTTGTAGGCAGGACCAGCTTTGTGCTCCCTGCAGGGAAGGCCCACCCTGTGAAAGCTATACAAGGAGATACTTTGGCTTATTTCACCAAAAAGCTTTTCTGATCCTCAAAATTGTCCAAAAACGGCTGCCTGGGAAGTTGGCAAGCTCTGGAAGTGTTTGAGCAGCGACAGCGTGACCACTTTGGAAACAAGGCCTTTTTGGAGATATTTAACGCTGCTCTCTTGCCTCTCAAGACAGAATTTCTGTCTTCTGACTCTCCTGCCCCTGAGATGTGAGTGGGTCCTAAAGGGGTCTCCGTAGACCCGTTTTCCTCAGATTCTAACCTGCAGGGTGGGGAAGGAAAGTGCATTAGAATAAGCAGAGGCTCCTATTAAAATCCATCCCAGAACCACCAATCAGAAGCTCCGAGGTCGGCCCAGGCCTGTGTATCTTATCTTCAAGAGTTTATGAGCAATTCTGACACCCACCCTTGGTTAACGCCCCTCCTCTAGAGAGCTAGCCAGGAGTCTCCGTCCACTCCCACAGCTCCTACAACCAGTTCTGTGTCTATTTTCTCCAGCACAGGTCTCCCTCCTGACCTTCCATCCCACAAGGCTGACATCCTATTGCAAACCTTCCAGAGGCTTCTCCACCTCCACATGCTGCCATACCACTGCCCACCCTCATCTTCCCAAAGCAGGGAATACCTCAAAAGGCTGCCCGGCCAGACATTCAAGAGCCTCCTTGACCTGATCAGGATCTGGGAGGCCACTACTCGCCAAGTTTATGCCTGACACATACCTCATGCCCCATCAAACACGAGTATCTGCAACTTGGGGCACAGATTCCACCCCCCCCCCCATCCCCCCTGGCCCAGCCTCTAGCGCCCACATGTCCAAGGTCCAGCGGGTTTTCAAAGCGCAGGCCAGACACCTCCTACACAAAGCCTGGTACCTCGAGAGTCACAGCTCTTCATCCATGTCACGCACTTTCTAGGGCACGGTCGGCCATACGCATCTCTCATCTTGGGGACTACATACAGCACTGCTGAAGACTGGACCTATTTCCTGCTCATTCTGTTTCATATATTCCTTGGAGGGCCTAAAAACAGTTAATCTTGGGAATAAAACAAATATGGGCTTCATTTATCTTTTGCCAAGATGGGGATAAGGAGGGGGATGTTCGGTTAAAAAGAAACTGAGTTAGTAAATCGTAACTATGTAGAGATCTATCATTTAGTTTATGATTGACAAACTAGTAATAATAAGGAGGGAGGCTAATTTTGCTCATTGTAAGCTAGATAGACTTAGATTAAAATTCCAGCTTCTACACTTACTACTGGATAAACCTGGGCGAATTACTTAACCTCCCGGGGCTTTAGTTTCCTCATCTGTAAAATGGGAATGAGAATAGTAAGTATACCTCACTGGGTTGTGATGGAAAATAAAGGAGCTAAGGAATACAAATCACTTAGAACAGAGACTGGCCCAGAGGAGGCCCTCAACAAAAGCTGTAACAACTGTTATTAGGTTGTCAAAATGTACACATTTTTTCCTGGGTCTTTCACTCCATTATCAATAGAAGAAATATGTGTTGAAAGGAGAGAAATCAAACACTTATCCCTTCTGAAGTACGAGGTTTCCTACAAGAATTTTAAGTAAAGTGATTTTTTTTAATAGTTCAGCATGAAAACGAGGGGGGAAATGATGAGTCTCTTATACTGGAAAAACATAAGCATAATTGGGCTAGAATTTTGACAAAGTTGATTTAAAGAAAAAGTGGATGAATGTGATCCAACCCGCCTTTTTTCAATTGTCATTGAAACAACCACTACATCTGAATAAGTTGCTGAGCAAAATCTTATGGCTGATTGTATATTGTTAATTTATCTTCATCTTATCCAAGTTGCAGCAATCAGCAAACTTCTCCCAAGCTCTGTACTTGAAGATGCAGCAAAAATTCAAACATCTCAAAAAAAACTGTGGGCAAGGATGTGCAGCAAAGGAACTCTCCTCATACATTGCTGGTGGGCATTTACATTGGTCTAACCATGTCAGAATACATATCTACTAAACCCAAACACTCACCCCATGACACAGCAATTCCACTCCTCGGTATATACCCAAGAGAAATGAGGGCATATGTCCATCAAAAGACATGTACTACAATAATGTTCAAAGCAGCTGAAAACAATCCAAATGTTCATGAAGAAAATGGATACATTATGGCATATTCATACAATGGAATACCACAGAGCAATAAAGAATTACTGACAGGGCTTCCCTGGTGGCGCAGTGGTTGAGAATCTGCCTGCTAATGCAAGGGACACGGGTTCGAGCCCTGGTCTGGGAAGATCCCACATGCTGCGGAGCAACTGGGCCCGTGAGCCACAGCTACTGAGCCTGCGCGTCTGGAGCCTGTGCTCCGCAACAAGAGAGGCCGCGATAGTGAGAGGCCCGCGCACCGCGATGAAGAGTGGCCCCCGCTTGCCGCAACTAGAGAAAGCCCTCGCACGGAAACGAAGACCCAACACAGCCAAAAATAAATAAATAAATTAATTAATTAAAAAAAAAAAAAAGAATTACTGACACATGCAACAACATGGATGAATCACATGATATTGCACTGGGCAAAAGACTGCATAGTGAGTGCGTGGTTTCATTTATATGAAGTTCAAGATGAAGCAGAGTTAATTTACAGGGACAGAAGTCAGAACAGTGGTTTTAGCCAAGGAGCGAGGAGATTACTGACTGGGAATGGACACAAAGGAAACTTCTGGGGTGGCAGAATGTACTGTATTTTGATCTGGGTGATAGTTGGTGGTGGAGAGAGGAAGGGGCAGAGAGAGACACGCATTAAGCTGTACCATTAAGATTTGTATATTTTACTTTATATTAGTTATATCTCAATTTTTAACATTCAAATATCTACACAAATAAAGATGAAGCTTCTGTGTCTGAAGACACAACATAGTCCATTCTTAACCTCAGGAATAAAATCTTTATCCTTTTTTCTTCTTTTGATAAAAGATGGCAAGATAGAGGGCTAGTAATAAGTTTTACTTTATAAAACAGAATATAGGGCTTCCCTGGTGGTGCAGTGGTTGAGAATCCGCCTGCCAATGCAGGGGACACGGGTTCTAGCCCTGGTCTGGGAAGATTCCCACATTCCGTGGAGCAACTAAGCCCATGCGCCACAACTACTGAGCCTGCGCTCTAGAGCCCATGAGCCACAACTACTGAGCCCGCGCGCCTAGAGCCCATGCTCTGCAACAAGAGAAGCCACCGCAATGAGAAGCCCACGCACCGCAACGAAGAGTAGCCCCTGCTCGCTGCAACTAGAGAAAGCCCGCATGCAGCAACAAAGTCCCAACACAGCCAAAAATAAAATACATAAATTTATTAAAAAAAAAGAAAAAAACAGAATATAGGGACTTCCCTGGCAGTCCAGTGGTTAAGACTCCACACTTCCACTGCAGGGGCGAGGCTTCCATCCCTGGTCGGGGAACTGAGATCCCACATGCTACGCTGTGCGGCCAAAAAAACCCCAAAAAGACAGAATATATACCAAAAGTACATAAAAACTTTCAAGATGAAAATATTTTTTAAGAAAGGATAAATTCTTCCCTAATGTACTCTCTCCTATAAGTGAAGATGATAATAGTACCTGTCTCATAGGGTTGCTTTGACGATGATGAACTGATAATACAATTAAGCACTTAATACAGTACCTATTCATCACTTAATAATTCACTCATTCAGTACACATTAATACAGTACACGACATTCATCACTTAATAACTGTTTGCGTTATTTGTCCATTTCCTTCACTCCCTTTTGGCCCAACCCACAAAAATTCTCAACCCAGTGAGTGTTCAATATTTGTTGAATAAACTCAGAGAAGCTCTCTCAAAGCATGCAAACCATCAACAATTCCACCTGAATCCATAAGAAAATACCCAAGCTGTCTGGGCCTTGCTTCTCATACCAGCACCTACACAAGCCTCTGGGCATTCCAAGGTATGCTAGAAATCAGGACAAATATGGCACATATGCCTAAGGCAATCTGACTAAAAATTGAGAAGAAAACTTACTGATGTTTAAACAGGTATTAAGGGAATTCCCTGGCGGTCCAGTGGTTAAGACTCCGTGATTTCACTGCCGGGGCCTGGGTTCGATCCCTGGTCAGGGAACTAGGATCCCGTAAGCTGCCGGTGTGGCCAAATAAATAAATAAATACATGTTTTAAAAAATAAATACAATAAAATAAACAGGTATTAAGAAGACTACAACATTTGCTAACACATGGCCCTGCTGAGAAATGTTTCGGTCCTTGGTTCCCCACTCCTTCCTATATTCTCTCCACCTTTACTTCGGGAACAGTTTTAACAGCACGGGCACAGGGAATCTAGACTATTCCTGGCTCTCTACCTTACTCTAATCAAAGTACACCTGGCTTTTGATGCAATTTTAACTGATGACGGTTTAGGCTATTTCCTTGAATTAGAAACACCACTCCATCTGGCTTACTAACCCTGCAGAGCAAAATATTTATTTTCAGCAATGTTGACATGCAAAATCGAAAGAACAGGAAACTACAGTTAAGAAAAACAAAATACCACAGTAAGATTAACAAACGATATACAATTTTAAGGATACCCTTAAGGAAGTGGCCTTTGTATGAAAGCATGTTTTCGACACAACTGTATGCAAGCCACAATGAACCTTAACTTTATTTACATAATTAGTCAACAACAAATGAAACTCTGAGATAAAGTGAAAAATCAAATTGTCCTTTTTAGGATTAACCTGCCAGTAACAAGCTCTGGGTGTTTTTACCCAAAGACTCCAGAAAAAAATTTGTATGCAAAATTTTTTTTTCTATATATTACAAAAGAAAAACAGGACAATTATAGGAGGAAAAATAGCACAGAAGCAAAAGGAGATTAACCTAATACCCAGAGAGATGTTGCCAGTTTTGTTTTGTTTCTTTTCTGTATATAATGATAAACTACACATTTTTTTTTAACATGACTGGAACAGATGATTTTCTTTTTTTTTTTTTTTTTCTTTTTTTTTTGCCTGCGTTGGGTCTTTGTTGCTGCGTGTGAGCTTTCTCAGGTTGCGGCAGCGGGGGCTACTCTTCGTTGCGGTGCGCAGGCTTCTCACTGCAGTGGCTTCTCTTGTTGCAGAACATGGGCTCTAGGTGCGCGGGCTTCAGTAGTTGTGGCACGTGGGCTCAGCAGTTGTGACACGGGCTGTAGAGCACAGGCTCAGCAGTTGTGGCGCATGGGCTTAGTTGCTCCGTGGCATGTGGGATCTTCCCCGACCAGGGGTCAAACCTGTGTCCCCTGCATTGGCAGGCGGATTCTTAACCACTGCGCCACCAGGGAAGCCCCTGGAAAAGATTTTTAAAACAACATGTGTAGGACTTCCCTGGTGGTGCAGTGGTTAAGAATCCGCCTGCCAACGCAGGGGACACGGGTTCGAGACCTGGTCCGGGAAGATCCCACATGCCACGGAGCAGCTAAGCCCGTGTGCCACAACTACTGAAGCCCACACACCTGGAGCCCGTGTTCCGCAGCGGGAGGGGCCACCGCAACGAGAAGCCCACACACTGCAACGAGTGGCCCCTGCTCGCCACAGCTAGAGAAAGCCCACGCACAGCAACGAAGACCCAACAGCCAAAAATAAATAAATAAAATAAATAAATTTATATATATAAAAAAAATCTTTTCCATTTAAAAAAATTCCATGAGTATCTGCGTATTGAATACTTTAACAACAACAGCTAATGTTTGTTGGTCAAAGGGTACAATGTTGCAGTTATACAGGATAAGTCTAGAGAGCTACTGTACAGGATGATGACTACAGCTAAGAATACTGTGCTGAATACAGGAGATGTGCTGAGAGTAGATTTCAGGTGCTCTCATTACACATCAAAAAAAATGGTACCTATGTGAGGAAATCACATGTTAATTAGCTTGACTCTAGTAATCATTTCACTATGTATATCAAATCATCATGTTGTATACCTTATATACAACGTTATGTTAAAATAAAGAATGAATATATATGTATACACACATTTTATTTTTATATAAAAATAAAATAGCTAATATTTATTGAATATTTACAATGGACCAGGCACAGTCTAAGCTTTTTACATGTATTAACTTCTTTGATATCCAAAATAACCCAAAGAAAGCTGTAAATAGTTACAATTATCAACTCCATTAAGAAACTTGACCACACAGCAGTGTGAAAGCACTTAATACCATTTAATTATATACTTAAAGAGGATTAAAATGGTAAATTTTGTTATATATATATACACACACACACACACACACA
Organism: Balaenoptera musculus; assembly: GCF_009873245.2. Lineage (NCBI taxonomy): Eukaryota > Metazoa > Chordata > Mammalia > Artiodactyla > Balaenopteridae > Balaenoptera > Balaenoptera musculus. The sequence goes on along the minus strand of NC_045794.1, from coordinate 51,874,935 downwards.
CACATATACTTTTAACCACTGTGATCTGCAAGTAATTTAAAACAGTAGAACATCTATATACCTGACAAATGTGATGTTGGGCCTTTAAATTGTTTCCAAATTTTCCACTATTAAAAACAAGACTTTGATGAGCGTTCTTGTAACAGATCTTTACATAGTTGGGTTTTTTGGGGTTTTTTGGCAGCACCGCAAAGCATGTGGGATCTTAGTTCCCCAACCGGGGATGGAACCTGTGCCCCCTGCAGCGGAAGCACAGAGCCCTAACCACTGGACAGCCAGGGAAGTCCCTACATAGTTTTGTTTTTTTAAGGATAAATTTTTAGAATAAGTGCTAGGTCAGAGGATAAAGCAAACAATTTAACCAGGTGAGCTGTCAACCAGAGCTCATTCTTATCAGCTTACAAGGAAGCCTAATGCAGTAGAAAAGATAATTTGCAACAAATAGTTGTAATTAGATGGCTCCAGGTATAGGAATAAGAATCACTATGTACTTTTACATGACCAAAGAAATTCCGGTATTCAAGAACAGATTACTTGCTTAGATATTCCTTGGAGTCAATTACTTCTCAAACCCAGTGTCAACAGCGGTACAGACTCGTAGGACACCACATCCACAGGATTTCCCATTTGTGTCAGTTTTGACCATCACCTACTTTAAAGTTTCAAGTCCAAACCAGCGGAACAGTGGAGGAGAGTATAAAAGGCCCTCAGAAGCCTCAGATGAATTAGTGATCTACATTAAATCCATAAATGCAAAGTTTACCCCTCATTTCTTCATCATAGAAATAACAGGAGATCGTCTATGCTGCTCAAAAGGTCTCTGTCAGCAGGGAATCCTCCTACACTTTTGGTGGGAATGTAAATTGGTACAGCCACTATGGAGAACAGTTTGGAGGTTCCTTAAAAAACTAAAAATAGAGCTACCATATGATCCTACAATCCCACTCCTGGGCATGTACCTGGAGAAAAACATGGTCCGAAAGGATACATGCGCCACAATGTTCACTGCGGCGCTGTTTACAATAGCCAAGACATGGAAGCAACCTAAATGTCTATCGACAGAGGAGTGGATAAAGAGATGTGGTACATATATACAATGGAATACTACTAAGCCATTAAAAAGAATGAAATAATGCCATTTGCAGCAACATGGATGGACCTAGAGATTGTCATACTGAGTGAAGTAAGCCAGACAGAGAAAGAGAAACACTGTATGATATTACTTACATGCAGAATCTAAAAAAAAATGGTACAAATGAACTTATTTACAAAACAGAAACAGACTCACAGACTCAGAGAACAAACTTATGGTTAGCAGGGGGGACGGGTAGGGGCGGGGGAGGGATAGTCAGGGAGTTTGGGACTGACAAAAAAAAAAAAGTATATCACTATATTGTACACCTGTAACTTACACAATATTGTACATCAACCCATCAATCAATAAAAATAAAGTTAGAAAAAAAAAGGTCTCTGTCAATAATGACATATCACAGGACTTGTGGCCAACAGCCATGAGAAGTAGCCTTCTTATTGATTCCTGCCAGAAGGAAATAAATGTTTGGAGAAACAACTAAACCATAATGGCAAATGGTTTTAGGATCTTATTAAAAAGAGAGTTACAAAAAAGTTCTAAAAAATAAGCTGAGGAAGAAACATAAAGGAACTGATATTATCAGCCTAAAGCCAGTCCAATGGGTATCTTGGAAGCCACAAATTACACGTAGGCAGCTTGAGCAGGAAGACTATGATAAGAAAACAGAACACTCTTTCACCCAAAGAGAGCACACCAGGTTATTTCAAAAAGATCCTGCCGTGATTTACCCCACGCTTAATAATTCAGGCACCTGTTCCCTTCCACTTGATCACCCTGAGACATAATGAGGATTTAAAAAGAGATATTCAGGACAGCATGGCGACTGTAGTGAATACTGTAGTGCATATCTGAAAGTTGCTAGCAGAGTAGATCTTAAGTTCTCATCACGAGGAAAAAAACAATTTCATAACTATGTACGGTGATGAATGTTAACTAGACTTAATGTGGTGGTCATTTTGCAATATATACAAATATTGAATCACTATGTTCGCACACTTGAAACTAATATAATGTTTGTATGTTAATTATACCTCAACAGAATGTTTTTAATTTAAAGAGATTTTCAAGTAAACTGTATAAAACTTAAACACCACCAAAAAATGTTATAATCTATTCAAAAGTCTCCCCCAGGGGGAATGGTGGGGGGGAGGGATAGATTGGGAGTTTGGGATTGACATGTACACACTGTTGTATTTAAAATAGACAACCAACAACGACCTACTGTATAGCACAGGGAACTCAGCTCAATATTCTGTAATAACCTAAATGGGAAAATAATTTGAAAAAGAATAGACACATGTTAACTATTCATGTATAACTGAATCACTTTGCTGTACACCTGAAACTAACGCAACATTGTTAATCAACTATACTCCAATATAAAATAAAAATTAAAAAAAAAAGTCTCCCCTGCCCCACCAAGCCACACTCACTGTAACTTCAAGTGGGTACTGGTAATCAAAGAAATAGAGCTTAGGAATTTCTTTTTTATAGTTCCTAGGTGAAGATATGCAACCATACATTATTCAGTTAAATGGAAATTTACATATATCACCAAAAGTTACAAACCACTAACACATAATAAACATTACCTCTTCTGCATTCCAATTTTTCCCCAAACCACAAGTTTTCAGAGGCCCATTATAGTCTCAAGAAAATTAGTATACAAGTTAAAAAGAAATAATGTCCTAATCCTCAAGTTTCCATTTCAAAGATGGGACTGAGGAACATACCCAAAGAACATGAAGATGCATTCCCTTCCCTATGACTAAGTAGGTCCACTCCTGGGATTATAACCTACAGAAAGTCACACACACGTAAAAATGTGTATTGCAATATCATTTGTATTAGAGAAAAATGGGAGGAAATCATAATTAAATGTCCATGAACAGGAAAATGGATACACTATAGTGTGTTGAGCAGTTAAAAAGAATGAACTAGAGCAGCAAAAACCTCAAAAACAAGGTTGAACAATAGAAGTGACAGATGAAAACATGCACTATGACACCACAGCTACAAGTTTTAAAAACATGTAAAATTAACACTAACTATTGATGATGAATATTTACATAGACACCCGTAGTAAAAATATAAAATACATGGGTGGCAGTGGTAAAAAAAAGAAATGGAGAGAAAGGGAGGGAGAGAGAAAATGGGGCCAGAAGTGAAACCCAGAGTTCAACTCTTATCTGCAGTGTCTTATCTTTTAAGTTGGATGGCAGCTACAAAGGTATTCATACTCCTTTTATATAATTACCGTATTCAGAATTACTTTACAATAGTAAAAAGAAAAATTCTTTCCTAGCATTTTGACCTGCTTCAAGAAATTACTATTTACTTTGACAATATAACAGTTAAAAAATAATTTCCTTTTCTATTACAACCTTGGATTCCCTAGAAATATCTGATTTGATAACTATGGAGAAAGAGTGGGAAGGAACATCCCAATTTAAGATCAATCCCAATCTCATAGATAACACTCTGTAATGATTCTAGAAAGTACTCACTAACCACCTACCTCTGGAGAGAACCTCAATTAGAGACACACATGGCATTTCTGAAAATAAGTCTATAAAACTTGTATGTTTTGGAGGCAATCTAAACCTTTTTAAAACACAAACCAGTGCTTTTTCTACAGAAAAATAAAAGACACATCCACTCCATCATTTTTGAGCTTTTATCCTTCCAACACCCAAATCCAAGCAAGCTTCTACAACCTTCAGGAGGTATTCCTAATTAGGTCTGCCCTTTTCTATTCTGCCTCCTGGTGCCCCCATGCTTAACAAGAGTTGCACAGATGAACAGATCAGGGGTAGCATTGCAACGTGTTTACTTTAAATGTCTCCTAAATGTATTTATTTTAATCTCTTCTATGATCATTTATACAGCTATTTGTTACTATTCACAAATTGCATCCTATTATGTAGGTCTCCCCATATAATCCCAGAGTTCTTTATAGGGAGGGAGCAGGACTCTTTCATAATAACCCAGTTACATGTAGTACTAAACTCTGCACATGATCTGTGCTCAATTAATCCTTACTGCAAACATCTGAGCCATCTCAGTGTGCCAATAAGGGTGAGTGTCTGACTTTACTTCTTGAAACTCATCCATATCCTTTAAATTTTCTTTCTCATCTGCGAGGCAAACACTCAGCGATGTACAACCAGCCTCTAGAGCTCCTTCATCTACCACTCCTTGAAACAAACTTCCAAAGCCTGCTAATTACAGACTGCTCTTTAAATTACAATAAACCACGCAGAAACCCCCAACTTCTTTGGAGTTGTGAGCGACAATCATAATCATTATAATTTCCACCCACATGGTACACTCATATTTTTTAGATGACAGTACAATTGGGATGAAAATAAGAATGCTATAAATTCAAAAGGCTTCTTCTGAATGTCTACAGTAAATGTGCAATAGACACAAAACTGTAAGTATACTTTTAGGAATTTCATGGTAAACCTTGATATAAAAGGAGACACTGCCTTTTTTTTTTTTTTGCCACACTGCGTGGCATGTGGGATCTTAGAGTTCCCCAACCAGGCATGGAACCCGGGACCCCTGCAGTGGAAGCACGGAGTCTTAACCACTGGACCGCCAGGGAAGTCCCAAGACACAGCTTATTTTCACAATCTGGTCTCCATCCCCCTCTCTAGCATCACCTGCCACTGCTTGACTTCAGACTAGCCCATGAGGCTTAATTTAACCTTAACCTTATGATTTCTCCTCCCACCATCCCCTACCCCCAGCCCAAGCTCCACACACTCTTCCCCTGATTTTGCACACATGGCAGAGGTACCCTAACTAAACTGCCGCTTCCCCTACTCTCTTCCTCACTTTTTTAAAGTGTGGGTTCTCACACCAGACTGCCCAGTTTCTATTCCTGGCTCCTCTATTTACCATCTACTATTGAACCTCTCTGTGCCTTTTCTGTGCAAAGAAAATAGCCATGCCTACTTCCTGGGTCAGTGTGAGGATGAAATGAAGCAATCGAGGTAAAATGCACTGTAATGAGGCCATAAACATGAGCCACTGTTGTTATCAACCATCAGTACGGCCCTTCCATGTGCATCCACAATGGTCTCTGAAAGGAAAACTCTTTCTGTACTTTCTGTTCCACTTCATACAACACTGTACTTCTGACACCAGCTCTGTGGGAGTTCCCCACCGCACCAAGCAATTCTCTGCAGACACCACCTGGGTGTCCTACAATTTAATTCAATTCTGACACTATCTACCTTGGGGTTAGCAGACCCCACAGGCAACCCCACAGGCTAACAGCTCAGGCCCACACGGCTTCCTTCCCCACTCTGGATGCCAATGGCAAGTCCAGGTTGTCACCTGTGCTTCTGACCGACTGGCTGTATATCAGGTTGTTCCCATAACCACCCAATTGTGGTTTGATCATTTGCAAGAATGGCTCACACAACTCAGGAAAGCACTTTACTTACTATTCCGTTTATTACAAAGGATACAATTCAGGAACAGCCAAACGGAAGAGAGCATAGGATAGGGTGTGTGGGAAGGGCTAAGAGCGGCTATGCACGTCACCCTCCCAGCACCTGTCCTTGTTTACCAACCAGGAGGCTCTCCAAACGCTTTCAGTTAAGATTTTTATGGAGGCTTTATTACGTAAGCATGAGTGATTAACTCATTGGCCACTGGTGATTGAACCCAATCTCTGGCCCCTCTCCCCTCCCTAGACCCTCGAATCAGGTGCTTGGTTCCCCTGGAAACCAGCCCCTCAAACCTTAGGGGCTTCTCAGAAGTCACCTTGTTAACATAAACTCAGGGTGGTTGAAAGGAACTTATTATGAATAATAAAAGACACTCCTTTCACTTTTCTCACTCTTAACAGTTAGGAAATGCCAAGGGTTTTTAGAAGTTTCGTACCAGGCACAAATACATATTTCTTTTTATGTCACAAAATCACAACAGTTCTTTATGACTTTCCACTGCACAGTGTGCTCTGGAGGGAAGGGACACTGGCTTATTCCTCTCTGAATCCCCATAGCCAAGCACAGCAACTGGGTATAAAGCTGGCACTCAATAAATGTTTACTGATACCAGAAAAGCAGGCATAGTAATCCCTCTTAGGCATTAAATCAAAATGGAAGTAGTAGAGATAGCTCGACAGAGAGTAGCTGGCGGTAGGGGAGGATGATCACTCACATCCCTCCACAAATTCTAGAACGCCCACCACACTGCTGGACATTTCCAGAGATTTAAAGAATTTACTTCTGTGTAATTAACATTTCCACAGAACAGCAATATTACCTGCTTATACATTTTAGGAAGGAAAGCAGGAAAATGTAGATTTTATGGGAGATCCCAAGGCAAGGCTCATTTAGTATTTCGCTAAATGCAAACTGTAATCAGCCTACTTCCTGAAAAGAAATATAAACAGGGCTTCCCTGGTGGCGCAGCGGTTGAGAAGCCGCCTGCCAAGGCAGGGGACACGGGTTCGAGCCCTGGTCGGGGAAGATCCCACATGCCGCGGAGCAACTAAGCCCGTGCGCCACAACTACTGAGCCTGTGCTCTAGAGCCCGCGAGCCACAACTACTGAGTCCACGTGCTGCAACTACTGAAGCCCGCATGCCTAGAGCCCGTGCTCTGCAACAAGAGAAGACACCGCAATGAGAAGCCTGCGCACCACAATGAGGAGTAGCCCCCGCTCGCCGCAATTAGAGAAAGCCCGCGTGAGGCAACAAAGACCCAACGCAGCCAAAAATAAATAAATAAAATAAATAAAATTTAAAATATATATATAAACAACTTCAGTTGTTTTCTTTTTAAATCCATCCCTGGACACTGCATTAGACTACCTAATTATTAAGTATCCACCGTTGCCAAAGCCAGGAAACAAAATGCAATGATACCACACTCAGGACAGTATACTTCACCTTCAAAGACTTTCCAAAAATACAAACAGGTAGTCCCCACCAGTCTTCTGACGTCTCATCAAAAAGAATAAAAGGATTAAAGAAACAGATTTTAATGGGAGAAGAAAAAGCTATCAAGATACCAGCATTTCTACCGAAAGTTCTTAAATATATTTCCTAACATCTTCTTGTCATGTTAATTTTGAGCTGTTTGGGGGGCATGCCACATTCTAGTCATCAAAGGCTTTATTCTAAGAAAGTTAAAACTATACTGCAATGGTCTGAGAAGTTTACATTTACAGTCCACATCAAGATTTATTTTTCTCTTGTTCCTTGAAATAAATCGTAACCACTTCTAATTCAAGGATGATGATCTCATGCTTCCAAATCTTTGCCTCTTGCCTTGACCTCTCTCCTGAGCTCCAGACTCCTGGCCCTGGTGGTCAGCTGGATACTACATAAATGTTCTGTAAATGTGCCTAAAACTGAACTGTCCCACACCTCCTCACTAGACCCGCTTCTCTTCCTCCTGTGCTATTTCCACAACGGTGCTGCCATCCTCCCAGCCGCTTTCCACACCTCCTTCTCCTTTTTCCTCCTCTCCTTCCTCTCCCTCCCTCACCTAGTCAGGCAGGTGCCCATCGGCCCACTTAACTTCTGGAATCCTCAGCTGTCCCAAGGCACTGCCCTATTTCTAGCCCTAACGACCTTCACACAGGTTACTGCAATAGCCTCCCAGACAGCAGCCCTGTCTCTCACTCAACTATGCCATAAACTGCTATTGGTTTCAAAATCATAGGCCACATTATTCCTCCCTAAATGGCAACTCCTTACCCAGAAAACAAAATCCACAGTCGTGAGGCTGGCAAGCAAGGCCCTTTAGAGCCAGCCAAACTTCCTTCTCCAGCTGTGGCTCTCACCACCCCCACAGGGTGACACCAGCTGCCCCATCTACAACACCTGCTGGTTGTCCAGGCACACCAGCACTCCCTCTTCTGCCTCTGCGGGTTTCTGCCCACACCCCGCCCCCCATCCGTGCAAACCCCCTCCTCCATCCAAGTCCACCTGCCACCGACTCAAACTCCCAGTCACCTCCTGTTGTACCATGTACATGCTTCCAGATTTCACTCCCCATCTGTTCTCCAAGAAGCCATCTTTCTAAGCAGGCCTCTTCCACTTACGGTCCAAATACCATCCTTTCCACTGGGGAAGGCAGCTAGCTATCCCCTTCAACAATCCCCTTCCCCTCACCTGCATCCTCACCGCCCATACTCTTTCTTTCTACTCATGCCTCTCAACTAAAAGTGATGACACCCCAACAAGCTTCCTCGACCTATGGCCTCCTCATTTTATTACACTGTCCTCTCCCTCCCAGCCAAGCTTCCTGGGGCCACAGCCTACAGCCACTTTCCCCAGTCCGTCCACAGGTACTCACTCCTCCTCCCACCGTAGTCTGACTGTCCCTCCAGTTCACTGAAGAGCCTCTCCTCCTGGTCTCCAGAGACCTCCTACTGGCTCCGCTTCAGTCCTTCTTGGCTTTTCTGCAGCTCCTGTCCTACTGACCAAGCTCTTGTTCTTTTTTTTTTTTTAACTGAAGTATAGTTGATGTATATTATATAAATTACAGGCATACAACATACTGATTCACAATTTTTAAAGGTTTTACTCCATTTTTAATTATACTCCAGTTATATTATAAGGCTTTTTTTTTTTGTCTGCGTTGGGTCTTCGTTGCTGTGCGCGGGCTTTCCCTAGTTGCGGCGAGCGGGGGCTACTCTTCGTTGCGGTGCGCGGGCTTCTCATTGCGGTGGCTTCTCTTGTTGTGGAGCACGGGCTCTAGGCACGCGGGCTTCAGTAGTTGTGGCTCACATCTTCGTGGACCAGGGCTTGAACCCGTGTCCCCTGCATTGGCAGGCAGATTCTTAAGCACTGAGCCACCAGGGAAGTCCCACTCCAGTTATTATAAAACATTGGCTACATTCCCAGTATTGTACAATATATCCTTATAGCTTATTTTATGCCTAGTAGTTTGTACTTCTTACTCTCCTACTCCTATATTACCCCTCCCCTCTTCCCTCTCCCCACTGGAAACCACTAGTTTCTTCTCTATATCTGTGAGTCACCTTCTTTTTTGTTATATTCACTAGTTTGTTATATTTTTTAGATTCCACATATAAGTGATAACATACAGTATTTGTCTTTCTCTGTCTGACTTATTTCACTTAGCATAATGCCCTCCAAGTCCATCCATGTTGCTGCAAATGGCATTATCTCATTCTTTTTTTGTTTTGTTTTGTTTTGTTTTCTTTTGGCCACACTGTGCGGCATGTAGGATCTTAGTTCCCGGGCGAGGGATCGAACCCATGCCCCCTGCATTGGAAGCACAGAGTCTTAACCACTGGACCGCCAGGGAAGTCCCTCATTCTTTTTTATGGCAGAATAGTATTCCATTGTATACATATACATCTTCTTTATCCATTCATCTGTTGTAGACACTTAGGTTGCTTCCATATCTAGGCTATTGTAAATACTGCGGCTATGAACGTTGGGGTACATTATCTTTGTGAATTAGTGTTTTTGTTTTTTTCAGATATATACCCAGGAGTGGAATTGCTGGGTCATATGGTAGTTCTATTTTTAGTTTTTTAAGGAACCTCCATACTGTTTTCCACAGTAGCTGCATCAACTTATATTCCCACCAACAGTGTATGAAGGTTCTCTTTTCTCCACATCCTGCCAACATTTGTTATTGTTATGTTCTTTTTCATGACAGTCATTAAGATAGGTGTGAGGTGATATCTCACAGTGGTTTTGATCTGTATTTCCCTGACGATTAGCAACGTTGAGCATCTTTTCATGCCAAGCTCTTGTTCTTGAGGCAGGCCCCCGCCTCGGCTCCCAGGACACCCATTCTCTCCGGGCTCTCTTCCTACCTCTCCAGCCACTCCTTCTTGACGCATCTCCGTGAGCACACTCTGCTTTGCCTACCCCTTAAACGCTGGTATTCTCCATGCTTCTGGTTGAAGACCCCATGGCTTCACCAAATCCCAAAGCTCTGTCTCCAGAGCATGTCTACCTTCTCTATCTTCAGGATGACAAACCCAGTAAACGTTGATACCCCACAGACATCTCAAAATACACATTCCCAGATTCATTCATCCCACATTTATCGACTGCATGGAGTCAATACATTATCTGAACTTACCCTCCCTCCCAAATCTGGTCTTTCTTCTATATTCCCTTTCTTGGTGAGTGACGGCATCATCTTCCCAGTCACCCAAGCCAGAAACCCACAATTCATCCCTGACGTCCCATCACTGCCCCAACATATTCAATGCTACCAAATCCTCCGAAGTCAGCAGTATCTCCAACCTGGCCCCGCCTCCACTCTATCCCCACTCTCACTGCCTTTATTCCTCCTCAATCACTAAACAACCACTGGGGACTGGCTAGAACTGACTCCTGATGTAGACATGACTGGACATAACATGTTCTGATAGCCACAAAGAACTTTTAGTGTTTCCAAGCAGCTTTTTTTTAAAATTAATTTATTTTATCTTATTTCTTTGGCCGTGCCACGCGGCATGTGGGATCTTAGTTCCCCCACCAGGGATTGAACCTGTGCCCCCTGCATTGGAAGCACAGCATCTTAACCATCGGACTGCCAGGGAAGCCCTCCAAGCAGCTTTTTAACTTTATATTTCTAACCTTTTTGGAGACATAAATTATACTTCTGGGAGAAATCTATTCCTTTATAGTTCAGCCCATATTTTCCCTTTTGATCACTAAAATTGTTAACATCAGTAAGTGTCTAAATGAGTGGAATGCCATTGTGTAAATTCAGAGATACTGCAAATAATGTTTAATGACTGTAACATTTAGGATCTGGAGACTCAGTGCTTTACTGCCACAAAATGCTAACATTTTAGTTCACATAAACCATTCTGACATGATACTCACTTTTATAAGGCCAACATTTCAAATGAAAACAAACACAAAATGTGAGCAGTTAACTAAATCAACCATCTTTTCTGTATTATCACGTCACACATTTTCCAAACCGAAAATGCACCACAAAACTTCAGGAATACTAGGATATGTTTAATGAAAAAAAACAGTTGTTGCTAGAAAAATCTTTTTTTTATGATTTCCATGGCTGAAAGCAAAACTTGATGTAATTATACATTTAAGCATATTCCTTCCAGCTAAAAGAACAGCTGAAAACCTCAGACTCCTCAGGTGAAAAGGAACCACTCCACCTAGATTTATATCATTCTAAATTATCAATAATCCCTCAAATGTTTAAAAGTCCAATTTTTTAAGGAAAAAGCTTCCCCCATAGCTTCTTGTTGAAATATCCCCTAAAGTATATATGAAATTAGAAACATATGAGAGGGGGCCTCCCTGGTGGCGCAGGGGGTCCAGGAAGATCCCACATGCCACAGAGCAACTAAGCCTGTGTGCCAGAACTACTGAGCCTGCGCTCTAGAGCCCATGAGCCACAACTACTGAGCCCGTGTGCCACAACTACTGAGCCCTGTGCTCTAGAGCCCGTGAGCCACAACTACTGAGCCCACGTGACGCAGCTGCTATAGCCCACGTGCCTAGAGCCCGGGCTCCACGAGGGAGGCCACTGCAATGAGAAGCCCTCGCACCTCAACTAAGAGTGGACCCTGCTCGCCACACCTAGAGAAAGCCCGCGTGCAGCAACGAAGACCCAACACAGCCAAAAATAAATAAATAATAAATAAATAATTTTTTTTAAAAAAGAATCATATGAGAGGAAAGTTCTAAATAAACTGCTCAGATTAAAAATAATCCTTCTCGGGAATTCCCTGGTTGTCCAGTGGTTAGGACTCCATGATTTCACTGCTGAGGGCCCGAGTTCAATCCCTGTTCAATCCCTGGTCGGGGAACTAAGATCCCACAAGACCCCCGGCACAGCCAAAAACAAACAAACAAACAAAAAAACCCACTTCTCTGGAAAGACAATGCCTCAGTAAGGAACCAAGTTAATCATCACATTCATGAAATCATTCGACATGGTCTCTATGAAGCAAAAGTCCCTAGCCCTCAAGAATTTTCACTGTCACAACAGCAATACTTAAATACACGTGTAGCAATCAGAGGACAAGAGATTGTAAGAAACGAGTCTTCAACTGGGTATTTTTGGATCAGTGAATGGAGAGGCTGCTTAAGGCACTCAACACAGAGTGTGGGCAAGAGAAGCCTCTAGAAGTCTGGCATTTGGCTATGTTGTATTAGACAATAGACGCTGACATTTCATAATAGGATTTAACTTGCTAAAAGAAGTTTTCCAGGAACATTTACCCGGCAAGGGTATGTGCAGTTGGAATAAAGGAGACGCTAGAAACAAAAAAAATTAGATTTTCCAGAGGAAATGAATACAGTTCCTCACTCCCAAATGTTGCACCAGCCCACAAGCACACATGCTTAATGAGCACAGTGGCTCCTGTCCTAGCATTCTCAGCAAGCAGATGACTCTCATACACTCATCCTGCCCTGTCTTTGAGGAATGTGGCACTCCTGGTGGGCTCTTTCCTAAATAGTTCTTGACACTATATTTCTAAATCCTGCAATATAGAAGTTCAGAACAATTAACTGTTCCCTTCAACTTGCACAAAACCCATTCCTGTTGGCACTATACATGGATGAATTAAATACACCACAGAAGAGCCTCTTTGATTTTTTTTTTGGGGGGGGGAGCTACGTTGGGTCTTCGTTGCTGCGCAGGGGCTTTCTCTAGTTGCCTCGAGCGGGGGCTACTCTTCGTTGTGGTGCGATGCAGTGCGCAGGCATCTCATCGCAGTGGCTTCTCTTGTTGCGGAGCACGGGCTCTAGGCGGGCGGGCTTCAGTAGTTATGGCACACGGGCTCAGTAGTTGTGGCTCGTGGGCTCTAGAGTGCAGGCTCAGTAGTTGTGGCGCACAGGCTTAGTTCCTCCGTGGCATGGGGGGTCTTCCCGGACCAGGGCTCGAACCCATTTCCCCTGCATTGGCAGGCGGATTCTTAACCACTGCACCAGCAGGGAAGTCCCAGCCCCTTTGATTTCTTTCCCAAGATGTTCCCTCTTCAGGAAAAGAAATAATTCTACATATTCTACATTTCTCAAACGATGATTAATCAATTCACTTAAATTCAACCCTACCCAACCAGATACGACTTAAGATAGCTGTTTCCAAACTAATTCATTTGGCATCTCAATACATTTCATGGAATCCCTTTCAAGCCTTATCTGTTACTTTCCCTCCAATAAGGAATGCAGCTCTAGAATAAAGTAACTATTTGTCACAGAACTGGACAGGTCCTTTGAGGAAGAAACTGAAGCCCAAAGCAGCTAGGTAACTCCCATAGTTACATCCACTATTTAACAAAGAGCAGGCCTAGGAGGTTTCCACATCCCCAGCCCAGCATACTTTCCATTTCACCTAAATGTCTCACTTTCACATGATAGAGAATCTATTACCATTGTTTATCATTACTACTCTTGAAACCAAAAGAAATCTGTTTCACTATGTCACCCAACTTCTTTTTCTTGATTATAATTCTGATGCAAGTCTGATCAAGTCTGATCAGTTGGTCAATCAACAAATATCAACGGCCCCTCTCCGTGCCCTGTGCCAGGCACCACACTAACAGTGAAGATACAGTGGTGATCAGGACAGATGTGGTCTGCCCTCATGAAGCTTACAGACAGGATAATCTGGAAGGCTTAAAACTAATGAAATTTACTCGGGTTCCCCTGATGCATCCAACAATGAACTAGAATGTCATCTTTTTCCAAAGCATCCGAGTGCTTCATAAACAGCACAATCCATTCATAAAGTAATTCACACTTGCGGAGATATAACTGTTCAGGTCCCCAAACACAAATCACCACTTTGCAGATACAAACAGACATACCTGAATGAGATGGGGGAATAAATTCATTTTTCAACAACTATTTGTCAAGTGTCACCTCCAATACTGATAGGCTGAGAATTTATAATCAATTTATAAAAGACAAGATATACATTAAAAACAGGAGAAAATTTTATAGTAGTCTCTAAACACACCTGTGATGCTGTCATACTTACAATTATGCAACAATTTATAATCTAGCAATACCTTCCATACGCATTTTCTCATTTAATTCCTCTATGATAGTTTCTTTTAAAGATTACCAAACTGATACTCAAGGAAGTTAAGGAACCTGCTGCAGCTCTCAGAACTGATAAATGACAGATCCAAAAGCAAGAGTCTCCCAATTCTAGATCCCTAGACTTTTCTACTGAACCACACTGTCTCAGTATAAGCGCCTACCAAATTGTTTTAAACTGATAATGCTAATACCAGTAGAAATAATATTAGTTAACATTAGTTTATTAAACATGTACTCACATGCCAGATACTGTTCCAAGTCTTTCATACGAATTGATGATATTACTTGTAAGAGTACATCAGCAATACTACAGCTCAGTCAAATTAGAGGTTTTTAAAGTGATTAAAATTCTTCACAACGGCATTCAGAATTAATCTAAAGCCGGTTTCAGACAACCAATTTATTGTAAGAAACACACAAGCAAAGGGAGGGGAGGCTGGGGGCAGAAAAGGAATAGCAAACCCCAGGAGGCTCACATGGCCGAAAGGAAGAGGTTTCCCACCGGATTCCAACACTCGGACCACTTCCACAGAGCATAAGTGACCTCTGAAGAGTTAGCCACACAGGTCACATGACTCACTGAGCTTCTTTCATGCCTGCATTCAAATTTTGCATAAGCGAGCTTGTTTCCAAACTGCGGATGCGTCCAGCAACACTGAAACGCCTAAGCGAGGACACAGACACCCTGTGGGTGGGAAGCTAGCCACGCGTGTGGAACGGGTCTCCACGGCACCGCAGCATCTGCCCTGCAGCACGTTACAAAGCTCACATCAATCACCTCATTTGATTCGACCCTATGAAAACCAGAAACAAGACAGTGACTAAGTCCCTAAACAATGAAGCACAAGGCGATTTAGACCTTCGGAAGGAAAAAGGAAAGCCCCCAGGAAGAAGCGTAATTTGTCACCCGGTCAAGCCAGCAGCCTCGAGCAAAACAGCAGCTAAAATCCTGCAACTCAGAGGCAGATCAGACAGGGAGAACAGAGGAAGTTGACAAGAAAAAAGCTTTCGTACAGTGTGTTAACTTTTTCATAAAGGCTTGGGCAAAAGAACCCCACTTCCATATGCCTGCTCATTCTCTTTCCACTGGGGTGGCTTGCTTTAAAGGAGAAAAGAAGAGGGTGAAGACTTGGATAGGTGGCCTCAGGCTTGGTCAGGAGGAATCAGCCCTTTACCAGAAAACAAAGGCACCACAGTGATACAGAAGGGGGGGGAAAAAAAGAAAAGAAAAAGAAAATTAAGCCTCCAGGAATGACTGAAGCGCCTTCCTGATCAATTACACTGAGATTCCCAATTCATTTTGGTCCGTAAAGTCAGAGACACAATCTAATTGCCTGCTGTCTTTCATTCTTTGGCTAGGTTATTAGGTTCACTTCAAATCTCTCAACCACTGTCAGTTCTCCATTCAACCTAGTACACTCAAACCTAGTACATGATTATATACAGTAGAACCTTTTACAAATAATAATGGCTAATATTAATTACTGCTTATTATGTGCCAGGCATGCTACTACTTCACAGATGAAGAAACTGAGGCTTAAAGAGGTGCAATGACTTGCCCAAGACAACACAGCTAGCAAAGATTTAACTCAGGCTGCCTCACACGACTGCTTGCAATCAGTCAAACAAGAACACACCACCCGGGACCTTCCTGGTTGCGCAGTGGTTAAGAATCCGCCTGTCAATGCAGGGGACATGGGTTCAAGCCCTGGTCCGGGAAGATCCCACATGCCACGGAGCAACTAAGCCCGTGCGCCACAACTACTGAGCCTGTGCTCTAGACCCTGTGAGCCACAACTACTGAGCCCGTGTGCCACAACTACTGAAGCCTGCGCACTCTAGGGCCCGTGCTCTGCAACAAGAGAAGCCACCACAGTGAGAAGCCTGCGCGCCGCAACGAAGAGTAGCCCCTGCTCGCCGCAACTAGAGAAAGCCCACGTGCAGCAACAAAGACCCAATGCAGCCAAAAATAAATTAAAATTTTTTAAAAAAACGAACACACCACCCTTTTAGCCTGTAACAAAATCCAGTTCCCCCTTTTTTTTTATAGTAATAGCCTCACCTAAAAAGAACAAAATACATTTTATTTTTTCTTCTTATAAAGATTGATTTTTTTAAATTGAAGTACAGTTGATGTACAATATATAAGTTACAGGTGTACAATACAGTGATTCACAATTTTTAAAGGTTATACTCCATTTATAGTTATTATAAAATAGTAGCTATATTCCCTATTTTGTACAATACACCCTTGTAGCTTATTTTATTCGTAATAGTTGTACCTCTTTACTCCCTACCCCTATTTTGCCCCTCCCCGCTAAGATCCATTTTAATGAAAACTGCACAGGAACTAGTGCAGTGAGAATGGATCTCAAGTTGATTTGCTGATATTGGTGCTAGGTTTGCCTTTTTGAAAGGTACTCCTTCTTCTACAGGACCTACCTCCAAATCCTCTCCACTGAATGGCAGGAATAATTATGCTTTGGGTACGGTTCACAGGACCAATTTCCTCTAGCCGAGACCCACGGTACAGCCGAGGATCCAACCGCACACCTCAGCACAGCAGAACCACCACACTCATGCCAGCCAACTGCACTGCGTGCCCACCCCAGACCATTAGGAAAAGCAAGAAAGGAATTCCCAAACCTCAGACAGATCTGAAACTGCGGCAGTACTTCCCCCCAAAGGAAAACAGGCAAGAAAAAGCAATCCACAAGCGTGTTTAAACAAACAGAAACAGGCCTTAAACATACAAAAGTAATATTGTTTCTTTAAGCCACCTACATAATATTTATATTTTCCCATAGCTGGGAAATCACTGACTACAGTCAAGCAACCCCTGAATTCACCTTTGCCGTGCCATTAAACCTGGACCTGCGTAAACCAATAAAACTTCTGCTTTGTTTCTCATCTCAAAGCTCCACTGAAATTAGAGTCCAAATAAACCAAATGAACCTTAATTCCCCTGGAAAGCTCCTTTAACTGTAAAAAATCATGGAATGTTAAACTTCATTTTAGTATTGGTATTTTTTTTCTCCTATGTAATGCACCTAGCTATGTTTTCCATTTTCATAAAAATGTTTTGGTTTTTGTTTCACTGTTTAAGAACTGTATCAGACACACAAATTTCTATGACTTAAATGGCAAAATACCAAAACAAAATATTCCTCAAAACAAGCATCTGCAGGAAATTTTCAGGGTAAATTTGAGTTGTCTAAGAATATGAGGATTAAGGAGGGTTCATAATCTATCTAAAGTCAGAAATAACTCTTCACATCCTTTTAAAAGATTCACTTAATTAAAATATTCTGAAAGAAGGAAAAAATTAAATGAGACCAAACTAGCGGTTAATCAGATTATAACACATTAAGCCACAATTTCGGACACAGGTGAACCTTAACGCAGACTGTGGGGACAGATTCCATCTAATTGCAATTTCTCAACCACAAACAATAAGCTCACAGGTAAACAGTATAAAAATTCTCTTTTGTAGGTGGGATTTTTACTAGTTTGTCCTAAACTTTTTTCAGTTCCCAGTATATTTACAAGAGAGCTTAGATTCCTCAAAATTCTACCATAGTGGTTGGAAAACTGATGCTAAATTTATTGAAATTCAAAGATGAGCAGGCACTCCCAGTCACCCTTTTTCACGTGGTTAGCAAAAGACACATCATCCAGCTCCCCACCCTCAATATTCCACAGTGTATTCACAGGATGCTGATGCTGTCTTAGCAATGCCTTTCCTGTGCTGTAATTATAGGAGTTAAAAAAGTATTTTGCTCTGAGTTTCAGTGATGTCAGCCTGAAACACATTCTAAAGTATTTCCAAAGGCCAGAACATGCAACCACCCTTTGGTACAAACAAAGTCAAAAATAACCTTTAGTTCAGCTGACCACAAAAAAGGGGAAGCATCTACCCAGCTAAATAGGCATGAGACTCAAAGACCGGTGTTCTCAAGATTTCCACCTACCTAACATATGGTCAAAAGCCATGAACATTGCTCACACCAAGAGGAAGACCCACTCAGAAGTACAAAAAAAATTAAATTCACCGTTGTTTTTTGGTTTTTGGTTTTTTTTGGCCGCACTGCGCAGCATGTGGGATCTTTAGTTCCCCAACCAGTGACTGAACACCCTGCAGTGATGCGGTGGAAGCATGGAATCTTAACCACTGGGCTGTCAAGGAAGTCCCTAAATTCACTGTTAATTAAAGGAATGCAGTAACAATGAGGTGTCTTTACGAAGTTTTTCCTCTTTCTTAATGACTACATCCAGTGGAGCTGAGGGTGCAGTGAAACCAGATAAAAATACAGTCTTAAATTGACAATAAATAACTAGAGCCATAAAATGGTTACACCCTCATGCTCAGTATATTCTATTCTGTACATCTACCCTAAAAGAAAACAATCCAGGACTTCCCTGGTGGTGCAGTGGTTAAGAATCCCCCTGCCAGTGCAGGGGATACGGGTTCAATCCCTGGTCTGGGAAGATCCCACATGCCGTGGAACAACTAAGTCCATGCACCACAACTACTGAGCCTGCGCTCTAGGGCCCACGAGCCACAACTACTGAGACCGTGGGCCGCAACTACTGAAGCCCACGTGCCTAGAGCCCGTGCTCCACAAGAGAAGCCACTGCAATGAGAAGCCCGCACACCACTACGAAGAGTAGCCCCCGCTCGCTGCAACTAGAGAAAGCATGCGCGCAGCAATGAAGACCCAACATAGCCAAAAAAAAATTAAAAATTAAAAATTTTTAAAAAATAGAAAAAAATCCATAAATGGTAAAGGTTTCTTGCTCTTGTTCACTACAGTGTTATTAGCAAAATTAGAAACATCCATGTTTTCCCTTATTTCAGGAATAACAGGCTACTCAGTAAAATACAATGTAGACATCAAAATGATAGCTGAAATCATGCAGCAATATCTCATAATTCTAAGTTTAAATAGCAGGATTCAAATCTATGAGTATAATTTTCCTCAAAAAATTAAAAACTAGAATTATCATATGACTCAGCAATGTCACTTCTGGGTATATACCTGAAATAATTGAAACCAGGGTCTCTAAGAGATATCTGTACACTCATGTTCACAACAGCAATATTCACAATAGCCAGAAGGTGGAAGCAGCCCAAATGTCCATCGACTGATTAATGGATAAACAAAATGAGGTACATATATATATAAAATGGAACATGATTCAGACTTGAAGGAAATTCTGGCACATGGATGAACCTTAAGGACCTTATGCTAAATGAAACAAGCCAGTCACAAAAAGACGAATACTGTTATGATACCACTTATGAGAGACACACAGAAACAAAAAGTAGAATGCTGGTTGCCAGGAGCTGGCCAGGAGGAGAAAAGGGGAATTGTAGTTTAATGAGGACAGAGTTTCAGTTTCCAAGATGAAAAAGTTCTGGCAACTGGATACACAGCAATGTAAATGTGCTTAACACTACTGAACACTTAAAAATGGTTTAGATGGCAAATTTTGTTACCTGTACTAAACCACAATTTTTATTTTTATTTTCTTGTCCATGCCACCGCAGCTTGTGGGATCTTAGTTCCCTGACCAGGGATCGAACCTGGGTCCTCCGCAGTAAAAGCGCAGAGTCCTGACCACTGGACGGCAAGGGAATTACCAAACCACAATTTAAAGAAATGATAGTACAGTATGATTATATACGTGCAAAACAGAAAAATGAAAAAACCTAGAAAACAATTGTACAAAATAATATTTATATATAAATAATATCTGTGATGTGCTTTTTATAGCACTGTTAACAAAATTTAAGGGGCTCCCCTGGTGGCGCAGTGGTTAAGAATCCGCCTGTCAATGCAGGGGACACGGGTTCGGGCCCTGGTCCAGGAAGATCCCACATGCCGTGGAGCAACTAAGCCCGTGCCCCACTACTACTGAGCCTGTGCTCTGGAGCCCTCGAGCCGCAACTACTAAAGCCCGTGCCTAGAGCCCGTGCTCCGCAACAAGAGAAGCCACCGCAATGAGAAGACCGCGCCCCACAACAAAGAGTAGCCCCTGCTCGCCGCAACTAAAGAAAGCCGCGCACAGCAAGGAAGTACCAAAGCAGCCAAAAATTAATTAATTAATTAACAAAAAATAAAATAAAATTTAAGAACATATTGCTCTAGCTATTCATAAAATCTTAAAATCTTTCCAGTACAAATGGCATGCATATGAGAAATTACTCATTTTTTCAGCATATACAAAACAAACATGGAGCCAAATTTTGAACTCAGATCTTGCTCTTTACCATGGATAAGAGTTGATCTCACTAAACGGCATGAGAGCAGGTTTCAGTCTGGTTTGTTCACTGAATCCCTAGCACAGTCTAGGCCATTGTGAATATTCAATAAACACTTGGGAAATGAATTTAGGAAACTCCTTTCACAGTCCACACACACACACACACACACACACACACACACTCTCTGCCCAACCTGCATTAATTTCATGAAAACACTTTGCTGCTTACATTCTAAATCTTTTAAATCCAAGATCTTCTAAATCTATTCTTCTGGTCTCCAATTCCCCAACTCATCCTTTTTCCTTTTATTATCTCACTTTGTTTAGTATCTGGCAAAAGAACTGAGTGTCGCAATATATAATTGGTAAATTATCTTAGCTGATGGAATCATGTAGCAGCAGTGAGCAATTAGTCTATAAAATGCAGATTACTCTGGCTGTTTTAATACTCTATGAAAGAATAAGCCCTCTCCTCTGTACACTGAAGGCACAGTTGCAGCTAGAATGCCATTAGGATGGTTTTATCCTATCAGCTCACAAGTGAAAAAAAGGGAAGTCCCCCCACACGAAAGTTTCACAATCTCAAAATGCTTATATGTGTGACCCAAGCTAGGCTGAGAAGAAACTATACCAAACAGCAAACAGCAAGTTCCTCTTCACAAAGAAAAATCTTCCCAGTGGGCCTGGCTGGTACCACATCCATTCATCTGCAGCCATCTAAAAGACAGAGATTCATACCCCTGGCAAGAGTTAGCGCAAACAGCATTGTCCAACAGAGATATAACGCAAGCCACTAACTTGAAATTTTCCAATAGCCATGGTAAAAATTAAACAGGTAAAAATTAATTTTATTTGACTCAATATATCCCAAGTATTATTTCAACATGTAACCAATATTAAAAAATTATTCTGGTATATTTTATATTCTCTTTCCTTTGTCTTGGAAATCCAGTATGTATTTCAGACTCACAGCCTCTCTCAAATCAGGCGAGCCACATTTCAAGTGCTCAACAGCCATATGTAGCTAATAACTACCCTATGTGGGCAGCGCAGTTTTAGAACGATGGCCACTTCTATTTTGTGACATTTTTACATTTATTTCACATTTTAATCTTTTTTATGAGCTCTGACATCTCTTTCCTAGTGTGTATCTGGGCCCTCTCCATTAAAAATATGTATATAGCAAGTAAACAAAAACCATTTCACCTAGCCACTGAGAGGCAAACCAGAACTAACTATAGGATGATTATGTTTCTGCTGGAACACAATCATCTACAAGTTTAGGACAGATGTCAGCAGAGAAATGTGGCTTGTTTTACAGGGGTACACATCTCAGCCAACGTTTCCATCTAAATAGATGTAATAGCTTTACCAGACTTTGCACAATAGGGGTGGTTCCTGAAAAACTGTAAACAGTTAAAAGGTCCCTTTTACTAAAGGAGCTAGCTCTTTAAAGAAAAATGAGAGATGCTTTAATTTGTGTATTTGATAAGCTTTTTAAAAATTACTAAATGAGGCTAGGGACATTATTTTTTCACTGCTCTGTCCCCAGAGCCAGATTTGGGGGTGGGAGGGGGAGATGCAGATCCTCCTTACACGTCACCTTCTCAGAGAAGTCTTCCTGAATCAGCAATCCGAGTACACACCCCTCCCCTCAGCCTTCTACTCTTTCCATTCATAGCAAAAATAAACTGTTTGCAAAAATAAACTCAACTGTTGCATGAATGAATGAATGGCTTTCTTAAAATAAGGGAAAAAACAGAGTTATATCTAAACTAGAAGTAACAGATATACCAATATCATCCTTTTTTAAATGGCTAAGATACTGTGGAGGCTTATGGTCTAGTTGGGAGGGGGGGAAACTGTGTACATTTGTGTATAAAGGAAAACTCACAGTACCAAGTACTGGGACTTCCAACCAAAATGATGAGTAGGCTTCCATTCATTCAATCGTCTACTAACTGCCGGGTATTTATTTTAGACCCTGGGTAAACGTGCTAGTCTCTGTCCTAAACAAAATATAATAACAAATTATAATTTTTGCTATGAAGGGAAAGAGCAGAGGACTTTAAGAGGGAAGGGTGCCTACTTCGGATTGGTGGTTCAGGAAGACTTCTCTGGGAAGGTGACATGTAAGCTGACAAGGGAAGAGGAACTAAGGGAAGCAATTCCAGGCCCAGGTTCTGTGATGGGGAATAACTTGGATACTGAAGGCAACTGAAGAAGGCTTAATAAGACTAGGGTCCTGGGACTTCCCTGGTGGCACAGTGGTTAAGAATCCACCTGCCAATGCAGGGGACACGGGTTTGAGCCCTGGTCCGGAAGGATCCCACATGCCGTGGAGCAACAAATCCCATGCGCCACAACTACTGAAGCCCGTGCGCCTAGAGCCCGTGCTCCTCAACAAGAGAAGCCACTTCAATGAGAAGCCCGTGCACCGCAACGAAGAGTAGCCTCTGCTCGCCACTAGAGAAAGCCCACGCGCAGTAAAGAAGACCCAACACAGCCAAAAATAAAATAAATAAATAAATTAATTAAAAAAAAAAAAAGACTAGGGTCCTAGTTACAGGCTGTTATTTAAAAGTTGCTGCATCAGAGAGCGAACAATAAGCTGAGCCTTGTTATATAACATATATAATATAGGCAATACTTGCTGAGCCAGAATAAAACCTCCTACAAGGCAACATATGTATCAGCTCTTCAATGAGACAAGGATGCAAACGGGCCAAGTTAGCAAAGATGTACCTTTGCAAGCATATATCTTATAATATCTAATGTTGTCTTTCACCATCCCTTCCAAAGAGGGGTCTGGCTAGCTAATGACCCTGGGACAAATGGGAAGCGAAAAACAAGCCTCGAACTGGGGCTTCTATCAAAAGGCAGATATTTATGTGGGAAGCTGGGAGTAAGCAAGAACTGATGTTCCGGGCTAGAAGCGGGTGATCAGGCCACACTAGAAAGCATTCGGTCAGCCTCATTTTTTTGTCCCAGAAGATGAATGTTTACAGTATGACATGCACTGACTGCCAAAGGAAGTCTAAAAAGAATAACCACATTATTGGATATTTTTAGCTTTTCTTTTCGTAAATGTTTTGTGTCACTGCTTTCCAAATTAATTCCAAATCTTGCAAGTTAGCCAGAAGAAGAAATGAGGTAGAGAGAGTGTATTGTTCATGTATGCGGGTATATAAGATTGGTGACTAACTTCCTTTTGCAATTCAGTTAAAGGAATGTGCCTCTGTGAGTCCTGCTCACACAAACACAAAATTCCAATGGATTAATACTGTGCAAGAACAGAATATATCGGACACGGCAACAAAACATGCACACAACTGTGCACCCGGCAAAACTGACTGCTGGGAATGTTTATATTCAGTAATATAGAGATTCAATGTTAGTATAAAAAGTTTAACCGAAATACCTTTAATGTTATAAACCATGGTTCTTTGCATCCCCACCTCCCGCAGTCTATCACCAAAACTTCCAATGGAAACACTGAATAAAACAGTGCAACTCATTACTGTTGATTCTAGCAATAAGACACAGAACCAGAGAACCACAAAACCATTTAAATTATAATAAGGAAAAAAACCCAGAGGCCTGTTATGAGGCCTGTTATGTGGAGTCTCACAGGCTTGCCTTATTAAACCATTAAACCATTCTTCAGTTTAACGTTTTTAAAAGCGTGGATGGTTCAGAAGACAATTTCAAGTTCTTCAAGACTTCTTGACTATTCTACTTCTAAAGCGAATATAGTATCATGTCTTATTCCTATTATCTACACAAGGCTCAAGCCTTAGCTTACAGTAAAAGCAGAATAAGACATGCTGACAGATTATATTAATAATTTTAGTCCATTTCTTATTTATTTATTTTATTTATTTATGGCTGCGTTGGGTCTTCGTTGCTCTGGGCGGACTTTCTCTAGTTGCAGAGAGCGGGGGCTACTCTCTCATTGCTGTGCGCGGGCTTCTCATTGCGGTGGCTTCTCTAGCTGCAGAGCACGGGCTCTAGGTGCGCAGGCTTCAGTAGTTGTGGCGTGCAGGCTTCAGTAGTTGTGGCACGCAGGCTCAGTAGTTGTGGTTCACAGACTCTAGAGCGCAGGCTCAGTAGTTGTGGCACACGGGCTTAGCTGCCCCGTGGCATGGGGGATCTTCCTGGACCAGGGCTCGAACCAGTGTCCCCTGCACTGGCAGGCGGATTCTTAACCACTGTGCCACCAGGGAAGTCCAACAATTTTAGTCCATTTCTACTCTTGGAAGCCTGAATGTGTAGAAAAGGAAAATTATGGTAACAGACTGTTGACATTCTTGGTTCTGCATGAAACAAAACGGTGAATTCAAAAGTATGAATTATGAACACTGTAATGAAGATATATGAATGACACCTATCAGGTGTCAAAATTTTAAGAAACTCCTAAATTACAGATGTCCATTTTGCAAAAGGAAAATGGAATATTAAAATTATTTTGGGGACTTCCCTGGCGGTCCAGTGGTTAAGACTCAGCACTTCCACTGCAGGGGGTGCAGGTTCGATCCCTGGTCAGGGAACCAAGATCTCGCATGCCGCATGGTGCGGCCAAAAATAAAAAAACAAACTAACAAAAATTATTTTTATAGCCAAGAAGCAGCAAAAAGGAGACCAGAATTTGAGTCAGGAAAACGAGTTCTGCCTTTCCCCCACCTAAATGGAGGTCTTTGGTGAACCACTTAACAAGGCCTAACCTTTCATTAGGTTAATGCTCAGAGGATTCTTGGAAGAATCATGAGACAGGGTACATTGAAAACCCATAAAGAGCCAACAATTATCAAACCAGGAAAGAATTCATTCATTTCAACTAATATTCACTGATGGAGGCCCTGGGGATACAGCAGTAAGCATGACATTCAAACTACCACCAAAAGGGCACACATGTTCATCCCCTCTATATTTTTCAGACCGGTTTTTAAGCCTTTTCCTTTTTTTTTTTTTTTTTTTTCTTTCTTAAAGAGGGCACCAATATAAAATAAGAAAGAAAATAACATTTTTGTTATTCTTGGAGAAAGAAAGAAGTTGGGCTATGTTCCTTTGCCTGGCAAGAGAAGAAAGAAATTTCTCAACCTCCTTCCCCCTTTCTCCCCATCCTGCTTTTACCACAAACAATTTGCTTTCCCTGGATATTTTCAAGAGTTCTAGAAACCATATTTTCCTGGCTTTTCCACCAGGTGGTATAGCACCAAAAAACTCACTATTATCAATAATAGATCCTTCTGACAACATTTCTCTTTCCACCTCTCTGAAGAAAAGATAAACTTCACTTCTACACCATATGTCAGAAGTGCCTACCTAATTCTTACAATCACCAGCGTAAAAAATGAAAAAAGGCTTATCTAACCTTCGGTAAAAGAAATATTCTGTATTAAGAGTGTCTTGCTTTAAATTTATGATGTTTTACTTCCTTAACTCACAAATCTTATCAGGAATTTAACAGATTCACTCTTTAAATAAACCCAAATGCCCACAAAAATTCAATTAGAACACCTTCTGTAACTGGCAAATAAGTCCTCTAACTCAGCACCCTGTATGTGTTATGTTAGAAGGGGAAATACACAGGCAATAAACTTTCAGAATATACTTTGAAGCTCTTTAAGCAAAGGTCTAGGTCTTACTGTCCTGATTTTCAGCACAATCTTCAAAATACATATTGATGTCAGACCAATTCTAAACGCTAAATAAGTAACATTAAATGAGTATAATATATAGATACTAGATGAATATTACATAAGTTAATGAGTATAACATAGAAACACTGTGTGTGTATAAACCCAGAAAAAAATATTTTTACTTTTAAAGCACTAAAGCATTTTCATACAAGTTCAACATGGATACTTTGGTCCTTGTCAAGGAGCATCTCACACCTGGAGAATTCAAGACCAGCTAGTTTTTTGGAGATACTAGTCACCTCCGGAATAGACTTCAAACTACCACAACCATCTCTGACAATCTCTATTCCAAGTGTCAAATGGTGACAGCAAGAAAGTAGAGAAAGGAAAGAAAGGGGAGGTCAAGAAAGAAAGAGAAAAGCAAAGTGAAAAAAGCACAAGGAAATGCAATCCTTCTATGAATGACTGGAGGGTGGGTATTTCTGACTTCGAAACCTCACAGCAAATTCATGTCCTTAAAATACACTCCACTAAAAATAAGATTTCACTTGCTATGGGCTGAATGTTTTGCCCCACCCCTGCCCAGTTCACATGATGAAGCCCTAATGTGACAGGATTTGGGATGCAGGGCCTTTGGGAGGTAACCAGGTCTTGAGGGTGCCCCCCACACAATGGGGTGAGTGTCCTCTTAAGCGGGAAAGAGGCAGCCCTTTCTCCGGGTGAGGACACTGCCAGAAGTCGGCTGTCTGCAAGCCAGGAAGGGGCCCTCATCAGAACCCGACATGCTGGCACCCAGATCTCAGACTTCGAGCCTCTAGAACTGTCAGAAACACATACTTGTTGAAGTCACCTAGCTTGCGGCATTCGTTACAGCAGCCTCAGGTTAAAGTGACCGGTAAATAGTATGGCCTTAAGGCTTAGAAACAATAAAGAACGGAGACCTACTGAACCAGAACTTCACTTGGGGCTACCTGCTACTGAATAAGGGTACCCGACTTCACTCTTGCCCTTCCCTCTCCCCTCTCCCCCCTACTTCTGGTTTGGAAGTTGAGAGGTTCAAAAAACTTCCGAATCGTAACAAGAAATTTGACCTCATAAAGTGGTTAAATAAACTTAAAAAGTCTGGCAAGGAAACCCTGACACATTACTCCGTCCTCACCCCTCCCAGAAGGCATCACCCGGCCTGAACGATTTTCCTTGCTTCTAGTCTCCAGAACTAATAAGTCTGATGGCGATGTCTGGAGCGTGCCTACTGTTTTTTAAGAGCAACCAATTTGTTCCGGTCCAGCCTTCTCTCATCTGATACGAGCACGTCTGGGTTGGCAGGGCTTCCTTGGTGTGGCTCCCAGGGCCAGCAGGCCGCGGGGTTCAAGCGCCCGACTTCAAAGTCTGCCCAAGTGTCCTGTTTCGGGGTAACCTCCCTGAAAGACACTGTCACGGTCGGTGAAACCGGCCCAAGTACTCTTCCCATCTTCTCCCAAGTCATGCTTCCCATGGCACGCTTCCTCCAAAAAAGGAAGAAACCGGCCGAAGGCTCAGCTCTCGCCGGCCGATCCTACCTAGCACCGGAACTTGTTTGCAAAACATTCGAGGCACCTATACAATTAACTTTACTGGAAACGCACAATCTTGACTCCCGCTACCAAGATTTAATGAACGCCTGCTCTGGTCAGGCCAGGCGTTCCTCTCAGCGCTCCCCCACCGATCCCGCCACGAGAGGCGCCTGGACCGGGAAGGTAGGGGAGGCCAGGTCCCCACGTCCACTCCTGGCTGTTACACGGCCCCGAAGCCACTCCAGGGGCCACAGGCCAGGGAACGGACTAATAGTGGGGGCCGGCGTGAGGCCCGCGAGGGGGCGAAGGACGTCCCCAGGCGCAGGGGAAAAGCGGGGAGTGGCCGGCGGACACCTCCTGGCTCTCAGAACTGCCCCCCAGCCGCCGGCCGCCGGAGGCAGAGCAACAGAGGCCATCTGGCGCGGCAGGCGGGAGCGGGACCTCCGCCTCCCCGCCCTCCCTCCGGCTTCCCTCCCCAGGGCGCCCCGCGCACGCCCGCACGCACAAGCTCAAGGCACTACCCCGGCGTCCGGAAAGACAGAAACCCCTTCTCGGAGGCCTCCTCCTCCTCCTCCTTCCTCGCGAGCATCCCCCGCGCGCCCCGCGGAGACCCGTAGACTTGGGGGTCCCGCCGCGCCGGGACTCCCCAGGAGCGACCGAGCGCCGGCTACAGCGCCTACCGGGCACACCACTCACTTGCTGGCCGGCGCGGGGCTTGCCCTGGGGCGCTCTCCTGAAGAAGGAGGTCCTGGCGGTGAAGAAGAAGTCCTCGGCGTCCTCCTCCAGGCTGCTGTAGCCGCTGCTCATGCTGCTGGTCCCGTCGCGCGCGGGCCGCCTCCCCGGGGAGCTGGCGGCCAGGCAGGGGGTGCCGCGCCCGCCCGCCCCGCGAGGTTCCCGGCGCGCGGCCCCGAGCCGCCGGCGGGCCGTCCTGCTGCAGCTGCGCCCGCCGCTCAATTCGGCCGTCCGGGCCCCTCCTGCCGCCTCCCGGCTTCCCGGCCCGATTCTGGGCGCGGCTGGGGCCCTGAAGCTCCCTGCGACCCCGCCCCTGGGGCCCCGCCCCGAAAGGCCCGGGACGCTCCCCGCGCGGCCGCAGGTGGGGGCGGCGCAGCCGGCTTGTTCCAGGCGTGCTGCTTTTCCCTAGCAGTATATAGGGAACCCCGGGAGCCCTGCCACGATGGCTGCGTCTGTGCTCCCGGTCGCTTCCCCAGCCTCCCGGATCCTGCCAATTCCTCTGAGATCAGTCCACCCGCCCCACGCCCGGCTAGCTCGGGTTTGGGGGAGGGCCCAAGCAGAGCAGGGAAATTTCTTCGCTGTCCCCGCACTGCTCGCCCCCTCCCGGGGTCCAGCTGGTGGCAGTGGAGATTGCCCGGCCGAGGGAAAACCCCCCACCCCCGCAAGACCCTCAGGCGTCCTGCAGCCGTTTCGCCCCGTCCTGAACTCCGGCAACTCGGCCCTCCAGGAGGGTTAAAAGTTAGCTGAGACGAATGGGGAGGTAACGACTGGGTTGAGTTTATTCAAATGAAAACATCCTTTCCGGAAATTCAGTTGAGCTTCGGTCTTTCCCTCTCGCCCTTCTTTCTAGTGAGGGTTCATTCCCAGATAAGGACCGCCAAGGTCATTATGATCTTTGAGGCCACTTGGTGCGAAGGGGGGGTGAAGTAGTTCTGCAGTTCGAGTACTTATTAATTAAACGTGCTTTTTAAATGTCCCCTTCCACAATCCGCTTTAAACCTACAAGGCATGATTTCAGCGTTGGGGTGAAGGGTTCAGGGAACTCTATTCACACTCCTCAAAAAAAAAAAAAAAAAATTCCCTATTTTCTGAATCCTGTCAGCTAATCCTCTTTTAAAATGCAAATTTTTCCTCCAAGCCACCTGTGGATGTTAGTCATTTACACCTTGGTGTTATTGAATTGATTTAAATCATACTAATTTCCTTGCAGAGATACTGACCGAAAGGCTGTTTTGAAGTTTCAGCCCTGCTATAGTAAGCCGGCTTTAGGAGAGGTTTCTTAGGAGGGGAAGAGACGGGTTAGAAAACAAATTTTTCAGCCATTATAGCTAAACTTTCTTGCATTATCTCCTTTAGTCCTCAAAACAACTCTATAAGGTAGTTAGGACTATTTTATGCTCATTTTACACCTAGAGCAGCTGAGGCTTAAAGAAAGGAAGGGAGCTGTAAGGTGGCAGGGCTGGGATCATTCTGATCTGAAGAGCTTCAGATACCCTTCTAGGTCCTCTGCTTGGTCCGTGTCAGCCATGGTCGCTTGTGGACTAGCTGGGAGGGAGAGCTGGCCCAGAGATGACAAGAAGGAGAGAATTGGCTCTTGAGTCATCCTATTTCAGGCAGAAAGAAGGCTTGCATACCTGCTCTATCTTCCTTCAGGCTTACTCACATCCAGTTTGCAAAGTTGTCTATTAACCCAAGGGATTCACAGCAACCCCAGGAGGCAGGCCTTGGAGTTACAGCCCATTTTAAAGATCCTGCAACATTAAAGCCTTCCCAGCCACACAGCTACTGAATAATTAGAAACCAGGAATTCTAATTCTATATTGTTTCACCCAGTCTAAACTGATCCCTATGTATGCCATGCACATAACCTAATGTAAGGGAATGAGATGATATACTTACTTTATAATAGATTTTTGTCATTTGGTTTCCATTATTTCATTAACATAATCCTCATTAAATACTCCAATTTAAGAGTCATGTATATGTTAAAGAATTTAAATAACTTGTTTTATTGTGAGTGGAAAGAAGGAAATAACCCAACACAGAACAAATTATTTTACGTAGTTTCTGAATGCTGTGAAGAAACATATTAAAAGAAGAAATACATTAAAGTGCTTTGTGATCCACCATACCATAAATAGGATTTTTTCCTGGTATTGTTTTTAAGTTCCAAAGGACAGAATTAATTTTTATACCTGTCAGCACACCATTAGAATCAGGTGTAACAAAAAGGCATAATTGAATAATTAAGTAGAAGCACTGCTTTTAAACAACAAAAAGCAATAAATAAAGGAAGGAAGAATTGGCATTCTGTTTCCTAAATCAGCATAGTAATCATATATCTATATTTTTCTGATAGTATTTTTTTTTAAACACTTGGGCAAACTTTAGTACCTTTTTTTTTTTTTCGGCCACACCACGTGTCTTGTGGGGTCTTAGTTCCCTGACCAGGGATTGAATCTGGTCCCTAGGCAGTGAGAGCGTGGAGTCCTAACCACTGGATGGCCAGGCAGTTCCCCTGGTAGTATTCTTGATAAAAAAATATTATGAATTTAAAATTTGGTTCATGAAATTAGTATTTGTCTGTAAAATTTGTCTGTAAAAATTCAAAATGTCACATTAAGCATTTTTAACATTTAAAATTCAGGGAAGGGGATGGAATAACTAAAATGTGTGCAACCAAGTTCAGCTGAATGGACTTACTGTCAAATACACAGGAGAATTTGTAAGAATTTGTAAGAAGAGGCTTTAGTAACAGTTTTAACCCTTTTTGCTCACCAAATAAACCACCCAGGAGAAAAATAATCCTATAAATGTGATTATAAATCACGAAGTTTAAATCAGATTCCTTAAGTACTATATATCCACAAATAGTAGAAACTCAAATATCAATATAATAAATGTAGCAAAAAAATTTAGACACAGCTCACCCTTTGACTAAATATATTTAGAGGTAAAATTTTTCTTTTGTCAACTTGTCCTAATAAAACACAAGATCACAGAGGAAAAGACTTCTAGGTTTGACTATGTAAAATTTTTAATATTTTAACACACATAATGGCAAAAGACAGGGAAAAACTGGGGGAAATATTTTGTGCATAACTGTATCCTTAAAATACAAAGAGCTCATATAAATCAATTAGAATTTCGACACCTAATGAAAAAATAAGCAAGGGACATGACAATCAGTTTATAAAAGGAAAAATAGGGACTTCCCTGGTGGTGCAGTGGTTGAGACTCTGTGCTCCCAATGCAGGGGGACCGGGTTTGATCCCTGGTCGGGGAACTAGATCCCACATGCACGCTGCAAATAAGAGTTTGCATACCACAACTAAGGGGCCTGCCTGCTGCAACTAAGACCCAGTGCAACCAAATAAATAAATATTTTTTAAAGTAAATAAAAACTATTAAAAAAAGGAGAAATAGAAATACCTTATCAGTCACTTATAAATTAAAACATTCATTCAGTCAACAAATATTTATTGAGTACATGCTATCTGCCAAACACTAATTTCAGCACAGGATATATCACTGGACAAAAGAGACAAAAATCTTTGTTTTAGGAGAGCATGTATTTTAGTGAAGGTTAGAGGGAGATAGGCAAAATGAATAAGGAAAGTATATGTTAGAAGGTAATAAGTACTCTCACATAAAAATTATGGAAGAAAGATGAAGAATGTTTTAAATAGACTGGTTATTGACACTCTCGCCAAAAAGGTCACTTTTCAGCAAAGATGTAGGAGGTAAGGGAGCTAGCCATGCAGATATCCTTGGGGAAAATATTTCAGGCAGAGAACAGCAAGTGCAAAGGCCCTGAGGCAGGAGTACATTGGCATGTTTGAATAAGAGCAGAGAAGTCAGTGTGTCTGACATGGGTGAGTGGAAGAGTTATAGGAATTGCGATACAAAAGGTTACAGGGACAGAAAGGTTACTGTTCCTATAGTACCTTGAAAACAATTATAGGGACTTTGATTTTGCTTTTTACTCTGAGATGAGAAACCACTGGCGGTTTTGAGCAGAGGAATGACATGATTTGACTTACCTTTTTAAAGGAATCCTTTGGTTGCTGGGCAGAAAATAAACTGTTAAGGCTTATGAAAACTCAAGCAAATGAAAACAACAAGGTACATTTTTCACTCATGAGATTAGCAAGTATTTTTTAAAACAGGTCATGAAACAGTATGTACGCTATGACTACATTTGTGTAACCATAATTGTAGGTAATAATCTTAAGTTATGCTAAAAACTGAGGTAATTTATCTGGGAGATTTATAATAAAGGTCACATTGACAGACAACTGTTGCTTTGATACCTTTGTCCTATGGAAGAAGCGTGGCCTCAGAGGTTAGGCAGACCTGAATTTGAATAACACTGTCACTTACTCTTGTGTGATCTTTAATAATTTAATTAGCTTCTCTGCCTCAGGTTCATCATGAGTAAAATGGAAATAACAATGTCCCTGTTTTAGCTCCTTTAGTTTACTTTAAGGATTAAACAAGAGAATCCATGTAAAGCCCTTGGCATAAAAATAAGGCCAAGCAAATATTAGTCTTTCTTGCCCTAAATATTAGACCTTGTTACATACTCAATATCCACTACTCACTTCCTTGTTAACCAAACAAGGACTTTAGTTCAGGAATCCTCCCCTCCCAGGGAAGGTGATCCAATCCCAGCTTGGGAGGAAAGCCTGATTTTCAGTCAGTTGTGGTGTCCCATGGCCCTTGCCAGGGATCCCTTTATGTGTGAGCAGGTCTCCTACAGACCTGGCCATTGAGACTTTGAGACCTGAGGGAACGTCAGCTGGGTGGCTTTTGGGAAAATTTTCCTCACCTTGAAAAGAGACTCACCAAATAAGGCTCTCTTCCACTGGATCTTGTCATCCCTAAATGTGGTTCCCGAGAATTCTGTAGCCATTTTGTAGACAAAACTGAGAGGCTAAAGATGGCAAAGCAGAATGATGCAAAGAACTGGCATGGGTCTTTGAATTTACCAACTTTGAAGATGCCCCAATTAGGACTCCTTGTTATGTGAGATAATATATTTTTTAAAACTGTTTAAGCCAGTTGAGTCAGCCCATATTATCTTGAGATAGTCCCATCATATCATTTTTTTTTTTTTTTTCCTGCTGGAAAGTCCCTCTCATCATGTTTCTGCCAAGTTCTGTTCTCCTTGACATTGGATAGAATCAATAGAGACACAGAGAGAATCAGAAGTAAGATTTTCAAAATGATAAATTGTTCCCCTGAAAATAATTTAGAAAGGTCATTCTCTCACATTGAAACAAGCAGAACCCATCCAAAGGGATTGGTCTTTAAAATGGCTTTATGGACTTCCCTGGTGGTCCAGTGGTTAAGACTCCGTGCTCCCAGTGCAGGGACACGGTTTCAATCCCTGGTTGGGGAACTAAGATCCTGCATGCTGCATGGCATGGCCTAAAATAATAATAATAATAAAATTTTAAAAAATAAAATGGCTTTAAAAAAGGAAACGAGACATGCTAAAATTTCTCTCAAAAATTCTATGATGCTCAAACTTAAAGATGATGGCAGTTCATCACTTCAGGGCTGACACTTAGAGGATATGCACCAGGGTAGCTACACTAGTACAATCAGTAACTCTTCTGTCTCAACACAAACAGGCACTGTGGCATCAACTATCACTCTTGTTACATCCATTTTGTTCATGACAACAGAAATAAACAATATAATAACTGGAAGGCTGTGTGTTTGGTGGTTAGCTATATGGGCTTGGAAATCAGACTGCCTATGTTGAAATGCAGGCCAAGATGGTGTAACCAACAGCATATTGTCTAACTTGGTTACCTTCCATTCCATATCTGGAAAATGGGGGATAATAGTACTTATTTTGAAGAGTTCTTACAGGGAATAAATAAAATGAGGCTCATAATACACTGTGCCTGGCACATAAAAACAACTCAATTAACGTTAGCTAATATGATTACAGGTAAGGATAATAGTTCCATGTTTGGACATATCCCCAGTACACAAGAAAATGATACACTACCTATGAACCTGGAGGTTACCCAGGTGTATAGGACAAGATGAAGGAAAAAACATATGGTCTTTCCCATCGCTAGATCTGCCAATCCAACCTAACTAGGACCTACTAGAATGAGCCAAAATATTTTACACAAAGGATACTACCTAGCATGATTATTCCCAAATTAACCCCATAGTTTGGTGTCTGTGTCCAAGTAGATTTCATCTTGGCCTTCTGCATTTCCTCATTACTCTGATAAGAATTGGCCAAGGGAAAGCACATAGCTGATGAAAAAGTCCTTTATCATTATGATACTTTATCATGTTACCTTCTTTCTCAGACCCTCAAAGCCCTTGACATTAACACAAACTCTCAAGTGATAATTACTTGTCTCCATTAAAAGATAAACAAAAGACAGATGAGAAGGCTTCTCTTCAGAAGAAGAACGGGGAGCAATCTCTAACTGTAGCTGTGGCATTTTATTTCTTTAAAAAGGAAAAGAGCAAAGCAAATATGTTAAAATGTTAATAAATATTTTATATAGGTATTGAAAAGAGATTTTTTATGGTATTTTCTGTATTTTTTGTATGCCTGGAATATTTCTTAATTTTAAAATCAAAAGGAAACTAAAAGATAGTAACTGCAACTTTTTAAACAATTACATTTTAACACTACAAGGAACTTCATCCATGGATTATAGAATGAGAGGACGGGGTCTCAGACCTAAAACATCTGAGGACTCTCACTATTTTGTGAAAAATATTTTATTTGAAAAAGACAATAACTACTAGAATAGTTTCAATAAGGCCCAGATGGATAAAAATCTAATATGATCTTGGTTTAGGCACTCTGGGGGTTTGCGATGGTGGTAAGAGAAAATTATGAAGACAGGAGAAAAAACATTTAGCACTTCAATGCCTAAGCGTTTCTTTTCTCATGCAAATCTCAACAGAAAACAAGCAAAAATACCCCAGAGTAAAAATCAGTTTAAGGCTGAAAAACCAAATATAGCAAAAATAAAATTTTGTTTGCTATAGCTTCATAAATTGTAAAAACCCAACACCACACAAAACCACCACGGGGGTCTAAGACGTTCATTGGTATTTTCCACTTACCATTAATTACATATGGGTCAGTTGAGAATTTTTATAAGCCAAGCTAAAAAGATGGACCTATACATGGTGAATGAAAATTCTAGAATGAAAACTCTAGTTGCCCTCAAATGAGCAAAAAAACCCCCAAACCCAAAACGAAACATTAAAAACATCATTTTGAATCATTTTGGCAAAGATACAGGACTTCCAAAGGGCGTTTGAAACTAAAACTTAATTAGGTGAGTTGTTCCTCAAATAGTTGGGAATTTTACTGAGTAAACATACTTTGTTTGCCTTCATTAAAGTACTAGTTTAGTCACATTCAGTGAAAGAAATCCTATAGGAAAAAACCTGAAGCGACTGGTATCTTGTTTTTTAATTCCTAAGATATTATTACCATAGAGGATCACTCAGACAAGGCAAAAATAAATATAGATAAACAACAAGGACCTATGTATAGCACAGGAAACTATATGCAATATCTTATAATAATCTACAATGGAAAAGAATCTGAAATATTATATATGTATATCAATCACTTTTCTGTACACCTGAAACTAAACATTGTAAATCAACTGTACTTCAATTAAAAATAAATAAATAAAATTCACTGAACATTTATTGAACTTTTACTATGTGCCAGGCACTATTCTGAGTGCTTGGTCTGTATTAACTCATTTAATCCCCCAAAGCCCCATCGTTATACCCTGATGAAGAAGAAGCATGGAGTAACTCTAAGAGCTACCCTGGATGAAACAGTCTTAGCTCCTACGTTTGCCCTCCTTACCACTGTACTACATTGCCTTTGGGACTTGACCAATCTAGTCAGACTGCCTCAGAGAAAAACCAGGTTTCTGCCAGCCAGAATGATTTGCAGTGAATTGATTTGAAATGCGTTATAATAGAGTGTATTTGTGTGAAAAATATTTGCTATCTGAAGTTTTTAAATGAGAGAAATGATTATTCGTATTCAATTGGCTGGGACTTCGAAGTTTCCAATATTTATTTTGACCAGTCTTTCCAACTAATTTAAGTCCCCACCCTACCCCAACACTTCTGCCAAGGGCTTTTAGCTCCAGATCTTTTATTTTGAATACAGGTAGGGAGAACCTGCACTCATTCGGCCATGGAATAGTCACCATTATTACGGCCCATTCACACGGGCATCGTCTCTTGCAGGGGCCTCTAAAAGCAGAGCTGTGACCGGGAGATTTTAAAAAAAGGAGTCACTATCCATTGCTGAGCCTACTTGTCAAGGGATGTTCTCTCCACAGACATGTTCATTTTATAACCTGTGAAGAATAAAAGGACATTTTCTGCAATTTTTGCTTAAAATTTAACTAATCTCAAGGGGCTGGGAGGTGGAGGGAAGAATGGAGAATTGGGAGAGCTCTGTGGTGAAGGGGTTCAGAACAAGCTTCCCCAAAATGTGCCACTTTGGCATGTGGATTATTTTGAGCTAAAGGCAGTCAAAACCCTGCGGGCTCAAGAGAAACGTCTGCCTCTGCCTTAACTAGCTAGAAGAATTTAAATTGGGGGTCCTTCCCAGAATGATAATTATTACCAGAGAGAAATTTATCTGCGTGACCTATCTGCATGGCAGGGCAAACATCTGATTACCAAACATCTGCTCTCCTGCTTGTCCTGTGAACTGCCCTCCTCTCCTGTGAAGACCCAGGCCCCTTTCCCATTCCTTAGCGCAGGATGGTATATACACCTCATTTTAGCCTTCTATCTTCGGACTTCCCATACATATGAAATTAAATTTGCTTTTCTCCTGTTAATCTGTCTGATGTCAATCTGATTATTAGACCAGCCAAAAGAACCTTTGAAGGGTAGAGGAAAATTCTCCTCAACACTAGTTGACTGTGGAACATTTATCACAAACACAAGGCAGAGATCTGATGACTGTTTTTCAGTAAATAGTACCTATACCCAGAGCCCAAAATGTCTGACTTTGAAATCTGTGTCTTAAGACAACTGCTTTAGCTAAATATTAATGCTTTTTTTTTTTTTTTTTTTTTTGTCCAGGAAAGGTTAATGGTGGCTTCAGAATTTCTATGGAGGAGGCCTTAGGGGCAGCATAAACTGGGCTACATAAATTGTCCACATAAAAGAAGAGAAGAGGGCTTCCCTGGTGGTGCGGTGGTTAAGAATCCGCCTGCCAATGCAGGGGTCACGGGTTCAAGCCCTGGTCTGGGAAGATCCCACATGCCACGGAGCAACTAATCCCATAAGCCACAACTACTGAGCCTGCGCTCTAGAGCCCGTGAGCCACAACTACTGAAGCCCATGCTCTGCAACAAGAGAGGCCACTGCAATGAGAAGCCCACGCACCGCAACAAAGAGTAGCCCCTGCTCCCCGCAACCAGAGAAAGCCCGTGCAGCAATGAAGACCCAACCCAGCCAAAAAAATAAAATAAATTAAATGAATTTTTAAAAAAAAGTTACATTAAAAAAAAAAAAAGGAGACAAATTGCTGATGGGGCTAGATTTCTGGAGGAGAATTAAAGCTCTCCCCTGCTCTCCTCTGGTGCTCTGTAACCTCCATTCTTTTGTTACATTAAGTACCATTTCAGACCTCACTATGTGCACAGCACCAGAGAAACCAGGTAAAGTATAAAAGAAGTGTAAGGTAGGTTCCCTGCCCTCCGAAAGCTCATACTTCAGTTGGTGAGAAAAACATACCCAAGGGAACCATTACATAATGGTGACAGACAGACTGTGCCAAGGCCATCTATGAAGATGTGTCAAAATATAACCCAAAGATCAGAAAATGTGAAGAGATTTGGTGAGACATAAAGCAGAGAGACAAGCGGAGAAGAGAGTAGGAAGTTCAGGGACGAGAGGAAAGGTCACCAGCAAAAACCTAAGCACAGCCTATTAAATGGCTGATTCAAACACTTGAAGATAAGAAGAAAACTTGACAAGAGAGATGAGGGGCCATGGTGTAGAAATATAAGCCAAGGGGCTTCCCTGGTGGCGCAGTGGTTGAGAATCTGCCTGCCAATGCAGGGGACATGGGTTCGAGCCCTGGTCTGGGAAGATCCCACATGCTGCGGAGCAATTGGGCCCGTGAGCCACAACTACCGAGCCTGCGTGTCTGGAGCTTGTGCTCTGCGACAAGACAGGCCGTGATAGTGAGAGGCCCACGCACCGCGATGAAGAGTGGCCCCCGCTTGCCGCAACTAGAGACAGCCTTCGCACAGAAACGAAGACCCAAAACAGCCAAAAATAAATAAAATTAATTAATTAATTTAAAAAAAAAAAAGAAAGAAATATAAGTCAAGGAGTTAAGACTTTATCTTCCAGGCATTTGGGAACTACCAGCCCGGGTTTGACATGAAGGAGGGTGTTGGGAGGCAGGGTCGGGGGCTTGTGTTGTAACACCAACCAGAGAAGAACAAACAAGCTTGACCATCTCTTGTGAAACTTCCTGTGGTTTTGTGAGGGACTCTCACAGTGCAGAGAGGATGAGTGCTGGTTTTGCATTGTGAGACATGACTCCAAATCCTTGAACTTTGTATCACTGACTGCTGCTGTCAAAAACAACCTAGCAAAATTCAATCTCCCGCTAAACTCAAAAAATGCAAGTGATAATGACAGTTCAATGAGTTTTGACAATTATATACAACTGTGTAACCCACCATGACCATAATCAAGATTTAGGACAGTTCCCATCACATATCTTTGACTCTGCCTATTGTATTCTATTTTACCATGATTTTGTCCTTCTTTTTAAAAACCTACTACAACCATGATTTAATGTCAACGGTTTCTTTCAACAAATATCTCATGTTTCTCTTCTGGATTTTAAATGATCATTATACAGCCTGAATGTACATTTTACCTGGGGAGGTCACAGGGGGAGGAAGAAAATTTTTCCTTTATCCTCTTAGGTCCAGGTTCTAGGGCCCTACAAATTAAACTGACAAAATACACATTTAGAGAAAAGTATTTGTTACATAGGCATGAGGGAGCTTCCCAGAAAACGATGGAAAGCCCAAAGGGGCAGATAGACCCAGGGTTTAAATATCTTTCTATCAGTGTGAAGGGGGTTTTGGACTACGGCAAAGGAGGAGGGGAGGTTGTAGGAAGGGCACCAGGTAAATAAGGGTTGTTTAGTAAGATTAGTTAAGCAGACTTAAGTCCTCTCATATGATAAGAGTCTCTGGCCATTCTCTGCCTACAGGAGAGGAAGACACCTTTACAAATGGAAATCTCCTTTATAAAAATGGAAATTTCCTTTACAAAAGGGAAATTTATACTCTGGTTTTAGAGCTTTTCTGGAGTTGGCTGTTTCTCAGTTGCTTTCCATTCAAAAGGATCTTTAGTATTTTGGGGTGTTGTGTCCTGACGCCCCTCAGTAGCACATTGGAAATAGCAAAACTACCAAAAGTCCTTTAAAGGCTGCCATATTCCTTTTTGCACCTTCAACCTACTATTGGGGGAACCACTGACCGAAACCACCCACCCCGGCCAGGCCCGATAGTAACCACTTGCATGAGTTATCTTAAACAGGAGGTCCTGGTAAGGAATGCAGAACTAACAAGCTACCACCAGCCGGAAGAATTCTGGAAAGGTCAAAAGAAGAGAGGAGACTCCAGTCCATATGTCCTACCAACCTCGCAGAATCCTTCTTGCTGAAATCCATCTTGGCTGAGCAATGCGTGCGCCACCAGGAAGGACCCTGAGTCAGAGTCACTGGCCAGAGACAAGCCGGAAACTAACCCCATCACCATAAAGCCGGAGACTGGGAGCCACGTGACAGAGCAGTCCTGCTGGGTTGCCTTACCCTTTTGCTCTCCACCCTGGCGCCCCTTCCCAATAAAGTCTCTTGCTTTGTCAGCACGTGTGTCTCCTTGGACAATTCATTTCCCACTCTCAGGCCCTGGAAGGGGTCCCCCTTTCCTGCAACACCACTGCTTGTACCACAACCAACCCCTCAAATAAAAAAGAGCAACCCTATTCAGCTTTGCTTTAACAGCTTTAACAGAAAAAAAAAAAAAAAGCACTTTATTAGTTATATGTGTCCTTACCAGGTAGAATGTACATTCAGGCTATGTAATGTTTGTTTAAAACCCAGAAAAGAATAATGAGATATTTGTTGAAAGAAACTGTTTACATTAAGTTATGGTTGTAGCAGCTAAAAAAAAAGTA
The DNA here is from genome assembly GCF_009873245.2 of Balaenoptera musculus. Taxonomy (NCBI): domain Eukaryota; kingdom Metazoa; phylum Chordata; class Mammalia; order Artiodactyla; family Balaenopteridae; genus Balaenoptera; species Balaenoptera musculus. The sequence goes on along the minus strand of NC_045794.1, from coordinate 51,834,343 downwards.
CAAAATCATGGCAAAATAGAATACAATGGGTAGAGTCAAAGATAAATGACAGGAACTATTCTAAATCTTGATTGTGGTCATGGTGGGTTACACAATTGTATACATTTGTCAAAACTCATCGAATGGTGCTCTAAAAAGGGTGAGTTGGGCTGTATATAAATTATGCCCTAATTTTTTAAATAAGGGGAAAGGTAATTAACAAACCAGGCAAAAATAATGTAAATTTTGTAACAAACAGCAAATATCCATAATCCAAAAAATGTTCCTAAACATCAAGAAGAGCAGTAACCCAACAGAAAAATAGGCAAAAGATAAGTTCAGATAGTTCACAGAAAAACAAAGGAAAATAGCCCTTAAACCTACAAAAAAAAATGTGCAACCTCACAATAAAAATGCAAAATGGGGGTGGGGGAAGGGGAATGGGCTGAAGGCAATCACACGGTACAAGTTTCCAGTTATGAGACAAGTACTAGGGATATAATGTAGACGATAAATAAAATTAACACTGCTGTATGTTATATGTGACAGTTAAGAGCATAAATCCTAAGAGTTCTCATCACAAGGAAAAACATTTTTTTCTATTTCTTTAATTTTGTATCTATATGAGATGGTGGATGTTCACTAAACTTACTGTGGTAATAATTTCATGATACGTGTAAGTCAAATCATTATGCTGTAGACCTTAAACATATACAATGCTGTGTGTCAATCATATCTTAATAAAACTGGAAAGGGAAAAAAAGCAAACTAAAACTACTGCAAGATACAACATCTTTTCTATCAAATGGGCAAAAATCCAAAAAAGTTAGACAACTTTGTTACTGAGGTTGCAGGGAAACAGGCGTTCTCACATGATTGTTTTCTTGTTTTGGTTTGGTTTTTTGGTTTTTTAGGTATATAAAAAGAGATTTATTATGAAGAATTGGCTCACAAGGCTACGGAGGTTGAGAAGTCCCATGATCTGGTCTGCCAGCCAGAGGCTTAGGAAAGCCAGTGGTATAGTCCCTGTCCAAGCTTGATGGTCTCTGAACCAGGATAGCCAATAATGTATGTAAGTCCCAGTCTGAGTCGGATGGCTCAAGAACCAGGAGTGCCGATGTTTGAAGGCAGGAGAAGATAAACATCCCCACTCAAGCCGAGAGAGCTAATTGACCCTTCTGCCCTATTTGTGCCCTCAACGGATTAGATAATGTCTACCCACACTGGTGAGGGGGTCTTCTTTACTCAGTGTACTAACTCAAATACTAATCTGCTCCAGAAACCCTCACAGAGGGCTTCCCTGGTGGCGCAGTGGTTAAGAATCCGCCTGCCAATGCAGGGGACACGGGTTCGAGCCCTGGTCCAGGAAGATCCCACATGCTGTGGAGCAACTAAGCCCGTGAGCCACAACTACTGAGCATGCGCTCTAGAACCCGCGAGCCACAACTACTGAAGCCCGAGTGCCTAGAGCCCATGCTCCGCAACAAGAGAAGCCACCGCAGTAAGAAGCCCGCGTACCTCAACGAAGAGTAGCCCCTGCTCGCCGCAACTAGAGAAAGCCCCTGCACAGTAACGAAGACCCAACGCAGCCAAAAATAAATAAATAAATTAAAAAAAAAAAAAGAAACCCTCACAGACACATTCAGAAATAATGTTCTACCAACTATCTGGGCATCCCTCAGACCAGTCAAGTTGACGCATAAAATTAACCATCACAGTGACTATTTTTTCTTTTTTATCATGAGAGTATTTTGCCTTTTACTCAGTTAATTCTTGTCATTATATTACATCTTCAATTATACAATCCTCTTTGTTTCTTTTTCTAAATTGCAGTATAGTTGATTTATAATGTTATATTAGTTTCAGGTGTGCAGCATAGGGTTTCAATACTTTTATAGATTATACTCCATTTAAAGTTATTACAGGGAATTCCCTGGCAGTCCAGTGGTTAGAACTTGCTGCTTTCACTGCCAGGGCCTGGGTTCGATCCCTGGTTGGGGAACTAAGATCCCACAAGCTGCGTGGTGTGGCCACAAAAAAAAAGTTATTACAAAATAACGGCTATATTTCTCTGTGCTGTACATCACATATGGTTGTTTGAATGCAAAATGGGTACAACTCTAGGGGAGGATAATCTAGCAATATCTAGCAAAATTACATATACATTTCCTCTTGCGGGAAACAATTTCAAAGACACACTGACGAAAATATAAAATGTCTCATGGTCAAGGTTATGACTGTACCATTATTTATAACTATTAAAAAAATGGAAAAACCCAAGTATCCATCAATTGGGCAATGGGCTAAATAATACTATGTAGCCATAAAAAGAAATGAGAACAATCTCAACCTATTGCTATGGAATGATCTCCAGCATTAATCATTCCAATAGAATAGTGCAGAACAGTTTGTCACATGCTATCTATTTGGAGAATATTTTTTAAAAGAAGCAACAGAAGGATAAACCAAAAAAAGAAATAATAAAAATTAGTTACTTCTAGAGGGATGGAGGGAACCAGTGGAGGCACAGGAGATAGAATCACAACTATGTGAACATATCTTGGTATATAGTTTGGATTTTGGAACTGTGTGAATGTTTACATAATTAAAATCAAAGTTTTATCAAAAGGGGGAAAAAGCAACCCCCCTACAAACTGAAAACACATTAAGATAAACGAAACTAATGATATTTAGTATTGCAGACACACAAAGAAAATAATTGTTCTGAATGTCTTTAAAATAGTATTTTGACTGTATGTCCCTTAGTGAGATGTTCTAAGTATAAAACATTTACCAAGTACTCTTAAGCTGCAAAAGTGTTATAATGGTATTATTTTTAAATGATTATAGGAATATTTGTAGGATAAAGTTATTAAGTGACAATGAAGGCATTGTTTTTATGTGCATAGTTTTTAGAAATATATTTTGAAGTATGTATGGATGATATGATGTCTGGGAATTGCTTGAGCAAAAGAAAGGAAAAGGGAATGGATAAAACAAGGGTGGCAAAATATTGACAACTGTTGAATGTTCCTGATGGGTACATGGGAATTCATTATACAATTCGTTCTCATGTTAAGTTTTACAATAAAAATTTTTAAAAGATGCTATTTTTAGTACCTCCACTTGAATACAATCACCGACTCTCTTACATTATTTAAAAATAAATTCAGCTGCGACCCGATCTCCGATGAAGAAACCTCTTAGCGTACTTTCATCTTCAAAGCTCTTTAAAAACCTCAAAGATAAGAGTTTTATTGTGTCATTGGGGGGTATTTCAGTTAATTGCTGCATTTCTACGTGGAGAAATTAAACAATAGGAGTATAATAATAATAGTTTGATGTATCTTGGGCCATGGTTTTTAAAATGCTCATGGCACTTTCTCACATAGTTATCTCAGCTTCACCTAAAGGCTCTGTAATTACTGCCACTTCACAGGTGGGAAACTGAGTCTTGGAGAATTTCAGCGATGGGCCCATGATCACAGCTGAACTGACCCTGGGACTCAGGTTTCCTACCAGCCCGTTCAACTATTTTATACTGAATACAGAGGAAATTAACAGCAAGAGATGAGATTAAAATTCACGATATTTTAGCTTTTACTTGAGCACTCTGGTTAAATAGTATACACATTAGAAAGATCACCTTAAACCCCTAAATTTCATATGTAATGAATAGTCTAGAACTAGTTAAAAACCTTGCTATGCATTTGGGCTTTTCGTGTGTGTGTGTGTGTGTGTGTGTGTGCGTGCGTGCGTGCGTGCGCGCACCTGTCTTCCTTTTCAACATTACTAGGAAATCAAAGGTGTCCCTTCCCGTTTATTTGAAAGTCAGGTTCATGGGCATATGTATACAAAATAATCGTGGCAGAACACAGTGGTTATTTAATGTGTTTGTGCTATCTTGACACAAGATAGACAAACTATCCTTTCCTTTATATAGGGAAGACTTGAGCTAGGAGGTTAATGTTCATCAAATCATCACAGAATGCATTGTTACAGGGCAAGCCGAAGTCTTGAACACCTCCTCTTCTTCTTTTTCTTTTTTTTGATAAATTTATTTATTTATTTATTTTTGGCTGCATTGGGTCTTCGTTGCTGTGCACAGGCTTTCTCTAGCTGCGGCGAGCAGGGTCTACTCTTCATCGCGGTGCGCAGGCTTCTCTTGTTGCGGAGCACAGGCTCTAAGCCCACGGGCTTCAGTAGCTGTGGCTCAAAGGCTCTAGAGAACAGGCTCAGTAGTTGTGGCGCACAGGCTTAGTTGCTCCACGGCATGTGGGATCTTCCCAGACCAGGGCTCGAACCCATGTCCCCTGCATTGACAGGCGGATTCTTAACCACTGCGCCACCAGGGAAGCCCAACACATTTGGTATTATTTGAATACTTTGTTTTACTATTTTTCAAAAGACAGTATAATTATTTCTAATTTTTCCTTAAGTTTTTTTATTTTTTATTATTTTTATTTTAAAAATTTCTTATTGAGGTATAGTTGGTGTACAATGTTATATGTTTCAGGTGTACAACATAGTGATTCACAATTTTTTTTTTTTGATTCACAATTTTTAAAGGTTATATTCCATTTATAGTTATTATAAAATATCAGCTATATTCCCTTCAGTGTTTTTTAAAATTTTGGTCACAGAAACTTTTTACAAATTAAAAACTAAAAACAAGTCATGGAAAAAATTATAGGAATTAAAAGGTAAATATTTTTACCCCATTAAAAATATTCAACCACATTAGAAGTTACATAAAAACAGGTTTTTATATATGTATATTATATAGACATTAAAATCATCTTATTTAGTATCATGGAGAAATATCCATGATTTCATATCAAGTAAAAAATGTAGGATACAAAACTAAATACATGGCACAACCCCAATTTTGTCTAAAAATAATTTATGCACAGAAAAATGATTAAAAGCCTAGAATATTTATATATATCATCTTAGCCTGGAGGAATTACGGGTCATTTTTCTTTTCTTTTTTTATGTTTTTTTACATTTAATGGATTTTCTATAATAGATATATATTGCTTTTATCATAAGAAAAATATATTTAAAAATCTTTTCTATGCCAGATTTTAATCTACACGAATGAATATTTTAAATAGTGATTACACAGAGCCCTCACCAACTCTGTGGCATGTAGAAATGGACTACAAATGTACAATTGACTGGACAGTTCACAGTTCACTTTTCCAGTTTTCTATCCATCACAGCAGCAAAAGCTCAAATGTATAGAAATATTCCCCTGTGACATCTTCCTTTATTCCCTTACTTTATTCTCAGTAACCATGTGAATAAAACTTGGAATAATTTGCTCTTCCCTGATGTACTAATTTATCAAATGGATTTTGATAAATATAGAAAGCTAAAGATGCAGCCATGTTTATTTAAAGAAATAAATAAGGTCAGCCATGAAAGAACTGAATACTATGATCTTGAAAAAATACTGGGTTGAGATGCCATTGTCTGTGTTGAGGTATTTTTAACTAGAACAAAAATAGAACTGTTACAGTTTCCATTTTCTTCACACAGTTACATGCTGTAAGTTGTTGGAATGATAAAAACCAACCAGGACCTTGCCTCTTAGTATAGAAGCCACAACTGTGCAAGCTCAAGCGCCTGGCAAATACCAACAGAATACCACCCTCTGCACTAGAAGCATCTGTCCCTTATCCCACACGTGAAATGGGGGTGGAGGTCGGGTGACACCACCAAGCTCCAGGCACATTAGTCCTCTGGATGGTGACCCACCACTATCAAAACCCAGGACTTTAAAATTAAATTATAAACACAACATTGTAAATCAACTATACGTCAATAAAATAAATTTTTAAAAAAAGAAATAACATAAAAAAAACACAACACTGTAAATTAACTATACTTCAATATATTTTTAAAAATAAAATAAAAACTAAATTAAATTATGTATTTTACATTCCACTTAACAATACCCTGGCCAGGCAACATAGCAGTCTTATAGATAAAACAGCTTGCTTCTACTGAGTAACAGTGCAATGGACACAGTGTAAGTTGCTACACTCCAGCCAACCAAGTCTTTCCTCCTCCCCAGGGATTTGCTAAGGATTTGATGCTTTCCATTAGAAAGCAATTCTCTGTAAGGACCTTTCTTTCTTTTTTTTTTTTTTTTAAATTTTTATTTTATATTGGATTGTAGTTGATTTATAATGTGTTAGTTCCAGGTGTACAGCAAAGTGATTCAGTTATACGTATACATATAGCTCTTCTTTTTCAAATTCTTTTCCCTGTAAGGACTTTTCCTTATAACTCCTCACCTCCATCTCCCAAGGGTGACAGACTTTCTTGGACACTTTGATTGAATGTATTTATTATACGCATTTCCCCTGGAATTCATAGGAAAGGTCACAAGCATAAAGGTTCAAGAATTTTGAAGGGAAAGAAAGGAGGTAAGGAGATAAGGAGTGGAACAATAACTTTCTTTTTTTTTTGGATCTCATTAGTAGAAGGCAGCAAGACCTCTGAGGGTATGGAAAGCTGGCAGGAGAGGCCAAAAAAAGAAATTTGGACAACAGGGGAGACATGAGCTCTTCACGACAAACTTTACCTCATAATTTTGTCTGACTCTGGCTTCATAAACAAAAGGTCCCTCTGCCCCTCTGGGCAAAAGAGGCAATCAGAATAATTAAATGTTCAGGGTTTGTTAGATGTTAAGTACCTGCAATTCAGCTGAGAAAAGAACTGTTGCATCAAGTGGGGATTTCTCTGTTTAGAACTGCCCTGCAGAAATCAAGCTGGCACCAAAGACTGCTCTGTTTCCCTAGGAGTTTTGCTGCAACCCATAAGTTATCATCAAAGGAAGGAAACGCCTGAGAGATCTGAAGGTTTTAATTGTTGCTGAGTACAGATGGCTTGGATTACTGCACAGCAACGCAGCTCAAGGTCAGGGTCTCTGGCTGTAATCAGCTGCCTGAATACATGGTTTTAGTTGGCCGACAGCATTTCTGGGCAAGAGCTGTGCAGCTACACTGAAGCAAGGTTAGAGCCTGGAACATTGGCTGACGAAGATTAAAATGTACGTTTATCAGAAATTGATAGCACAGATAAACCCACCATGTTTTTCATGCAAAATAAGACCTTGGCAGTGAGGTTCAAAAGAAAAGAGGACTCGGGGGGATAGGACAGGACTGGGGGACAAGACGTCAAGCAAACTCCACGCAGGAGCCTTGGTCTCTTCTAGTCTAGGACAGTGAGGGCTGCCAGGATGGAAGACCTGAGGGACAGGGGGGTGGAGAGGTGTGCCTGGTGCCAGCAAATATCGTGTGGATGACTAAAACACAAGCCTGATTTCCCCTACCTGACACGGAACGCTTGAGCTCTTTACCCCGTGAACAGCGAGTGAAAAAAGGGATTCTTTTTCATTTCAGAAAGAGCCCAAACAAAGCAGCTGCATTAACTATGCCAGAGGGTGGAGACCATTTTGTTCCCACTTTGGGACAAAGACTAAATACTCTGTGCATTGTGTATGTTCCCGAGTTCCTCTCATTACCTTGTGTAGGGAGTGGAGGGGAGGTGGGGTAAAGGAGATCTCTGGAGGGTTGAAAACTGCTCGTGTTGAAAGCAAAAAGAAAGTAGAGGGTTCTCTCTGAAATGTGTACTTAGGGTTTATGCCATTGTGTACTAGTGTGGATAAAGCCCTTCAAAATGAGTGGTGACTCAAAGCTCCTTCTGCGCTTTCAGCCTTCCCAGGGAGAGGTGAGAAAATACATGGGCATACAAACTGGTCAAAATGGTAGGAAAATCACTGGCAGAGCCAAATCAAAACTCTGGCCCAACCTTCAGCATCCTTCCTGCCCTGCGATGCCCAAAGCACAGGAGCCACCAAAGACCCCAGGTATGATTCTGCATCAGGTGTGAAGGTGGGTGTTGGGAGGGAGGTTGTTTCAGAATGAGATTTTTTCAAACTCCATACCTTCTTTTCTCTCATCTTAAGATGCACCCCCCGCCACTCCCCCCCTAAGTCCCACCCCTCCAAGAATCTCTGCAGGGTGATGAGTTATCACTGATAGGACTGTTTGTAGCCTGAATGCCTTAGAGACAAAAAAATATTGTTACCTAGAGTGTTTTTAAACTCTAAAAATGGTCTCCTATGAATCAAATGGTAAAGCTTTTAATGTAAAAATAGACATAATGATTTATTTAGAAATTACATAAGGAAAGGTCAGTCTAGGTACCCTTTTCCGGACGTAGTCTTTTCACTAGAGTGAGCTGGCCGGTGCTGGTGGCCAGGTGTCTAAGCAGAGGAAAATGTGGTGAATTTCAAAGAGCTGGGCAGACTGGTGGTGACACACTGGGAGATCTGTAAAGGGAAGGCTTCACGATTTTACAGCAGACCTGGATCTACTGCTTGGGGAGCCTTTGACCTAGTTCATTTTTTCTGTCTTCTACAATAAAAAGTATCTTGATCTCTGAATAATGTTTTCAGATTTAAAAAGATGATGCATCCTTCTTCAGGCTTTGGCAATGATATCCTCCTTATATGTAACATTTAAAACTTGCCTCTAAATCTGTTTTTTTTTTTTTTTTTTTTTTTTGGCCATACCACATGGCTTGTGGGATCTTAGTTCCCTGACCAGGGATTGAACCCGGGCCCACAGCAATGAAAGCGATCAGTCCTAACCACTGGACCACCAGGTTATTCCCAAAACGGATTTTTTTTAATCTTTATTTTTTCCATTACTAGATGTGACTACTTTCTGGTATTATAATTCCACATAATAATTATTATTATTATCATTAAATTATTGAATTTTATTATTATTTCCATATTTTACTTTGTTCTGAAAGAGCACTTTATCTGTAACCGCTGCTACAAAAAAAACAACAAAAACCAATCTGATGGTTTACAGTGCTCTGTTAGATCTCTTATGAGCTGTGTATACAGTCCTAATAAATCCTTCCCTGATAAAAGTCCTGCCAACGATCAGAATTGTCCACAGACCCACAGGGTGTCTACTGAGATGCTCAGCCACTTTTGATGTGCTCCATGTGGCCCCAACTACCATTGTCAACTTATTACAGAAAAGTCAAGAACTGGATGACTGGTTAGATTAAACAGTGTTTATCAAGCCTCTTCTTTTTAAATCACGGCTAATATTAAGCACACTTTACATTGTGACTCAATACATAGGTTTTACATATATATAATTGTTATAGGTTGAATTGTGTCCACCCTCCAAAGGTATATTGAAGTTGGGATCCCCAGTACCTGTAAATGTGACTTTATTTGGAAATAGGGTCTTTGCAGATGTAATCAAGTTAAGATGAAGTCATTAGGGTGGGCCCTAATCCAGTATGACTGGTGTCCTTATGAGAAGAGGGAAATTTGGATACAGACACACACACAGGGAACACCATGTGACAGCAGAGGCAGAGATGAGGGATGCAGCCGTTAAGCCAAGGAATGCCAAGGATTTCTAGCCATCATGGGGAACTAGGAAGAGGAAAGGAAGAATTCCACCCAGAGTTTCAGAGGGAACATGGTCTTACTGACATCTTGATTTTGGACTTCTAGTTTCCAAAACTGTGAAAGAATAAATTTCTGTTGCTTTAAGTCACCCAGTTTGTAGTACTTTGTTATGGCAGCCCTATGCAACTAATACAATCATTACAACAGGGTTTTTGCTAAATGATACTTATCTTTACCATGTGCAATTTTATTATATTCTGTTGTATTTGTTGAAAATGCTGTCATAACCCAGTCCACTGATTTCACAACCCACAGTATGAAAATACTGGACTAGAAGTGCTCTTTAGGCTCTTTCAAAACTTGAGAGTCTGTAACTCTATGACACACAAATGGGATGTAGATCAGAAGAAGCAGAATGCAAAAAAGACCTAGTTTTGTACCCTATTCTCAGTATAACCAAGCTTTACCCTATAATTCCTTATAGATTCTGGAAAAAAATATTTTAATCTTAGACAACACAAAGCTGTAACATTAAGAAGAGATTGTTTTTTAATAACATTTGGCTATTGCTCATAACTCCTTCAAATAACAGCTATTAAAACACCTAATTATGGGACTTCCCTGGTGAAGCAGTGGTTAGGAATCCGCCTGCCAATGCAGGGGACACGGGTTCGAGCCGTGGTCCGGGAAGACCCCACATGCCGCGGAGCCACAACTACTGAGCCCGTGTGCCACAACTACTTAAGCCCCCTCTCCTAGAGCCTGTGCTCCACAACAAGAGAAGCCACCGCAATGAGAAGCCCACGCACCGCAACAAGAGTGGCCCCCGCTCACCTCAGCTAGAGAAAGCCTGCACACAGCAACGAAGACCCAATGCAGCCAAAAAAAAAAAAAAAGACTGTAAGCTCCCTGAAGGCAGAAACCATGATTTAGACATCTTTGCATTCACTGCATAACTCCAACACAATGCCTTGCACAGGGCAGTTGTGCAATAATATTGGTTGTAGGAATTCACTTCTGAGAACACACCACCACTCCTACTGTTTCTTTCTCCTGCATAAACATTGCCAATTTCTCAAAGGAAGACTAATCTGAAATGCCACAATGAACTTCATGGGCATTAAATGTACCTCATTAATCTAAATGGCAGCAGCAAGTGGAACTGTTCTCAACTTCAAAGATGGGAAAAGCTTAAAGGACCCACGTGAGGTCCATCATCTGTCTGTCAGCAGGGCTGGAAACAGAAGGTAGAATTCCTGACTGCATGACCCCTATGGGGTGGGCTAGTCCTTTTTAAAGAACCTCATCAGAGTAGAGCTTAATAAACTACAGTACATTTCTGGGGGAAATGGGATTTCTGAAAGGGAAAAAAGGCTTTCCCTTCTTTTAGTTTGTCATTCATGGGAAGACCACGCAACAAATTTAGGAATCATTTGCAGAAAAGAAAAAAATTATCCTACCAACTATTTTTGCTTTTGCAAAATACCTTTCAGTCCTTGGTCAGAGGCGTGCACACTTTACGTATCTGCCATCATAGCGTGTGTACCTCTGTGCATCCTGCATCCTTTACTTTGCAAAATACAGATCATTTTCCAGGGTCCTACACTTCATCAGAAGAATTTTTTTTTTTTTTTTTTTTTTTTTTGGCTGTGCCCTGCAGCTTGCGGGATCTTAGTCCCCCGACCGGGGATTGAACCTTGGCCCTTGGCAGTGAAACACAGAGTCCTAACCGCCGGACCGCCAGGGAATTCCTAGAAAAATTATTTTTAATGGCTGCATCTTAGGCCACTGTGTGAGCACGCTATCATTTACTAAGCCATTCCCCCATTTTTTGTTATGTAAACTAGTTTTCAGGAGTTAAGTATATATTCACAAAAGCATTTGTGTCAAATTAACTCCCTTCCTCCTGTGAGTAGAAGCACATTTATGGACATTTGAGATATTAGACTAACTTGCAAATAAGACTTACCAGCCCATCAGTTATTTTTCATTGACCTACTTCTCACAATCAAAGCAATTAAATCAGTATTTTCACTAACAGAACACACTATCTCCCCTGGAAGATGGAATTTCCCTCTCATTGTAATGAAAGACAGTAGAGCAGGCAGAAAGGGGTGAAGGGTGTTTTTTCGGTCCCAGTTTTTCATCAGTGTGTTGTGGCCTTTGTGGTTTTCTCCCCAAAGCCATCCGTCATTTTTTATTATGTATCAGCCTTGTGGCTTTGGTAGGATTTACTCCAGCTCCAAAAGTTGGTCCTGATTAGTCTAAAGGGGTTTCCTGGGCTTCCCTGGTGGCATAATGGTTAAGAATCCGCCTTCCAATGCAGAGGACATGGGTTTGAGCCCTGGTCCGGGAAGATCCACATGCTGCAGAGCAACCAAGCCCGTGCGCCACAACTACTGAACCTGCGCTCTAGAGCCCATGAGCCACAACTACTGAGTCCTGTGCGCCACAACTACTGAGCCTGCACTCTAGAGCCCACGAGCCACAACTACTGAGTCCTGTGTGCCACAACTACCGAAGCCCGTGTGCCTAGAGCCCGTGCTCTGCAACAAGAGAAGCCACTGCAATGAGAAGCCCGTGCACCGCAACGAAGAGTAGCCCCCGCTCGCTGCAACTAGAGAAAGCCCGTGTGCAGCAACAAAGACCCAACGCAGCCAAAAATAAATAAATAAATAAATACCTAAATTCTTTAAAATCAATCAATCAACAAATAAAGGGGTTGCCTTCAAACAAAGCAGAATGTGCCCTCCCCCACACCCTACACACCAAATTGAGAAATGGGGGGATGGTGAGGCATCTACTGGCATTTACTGTTTGGGGGGCCAGGGATGCTGTGGGACAGTCTTGCACCTTGAAGACCTAACTTCTCAAAATGCCAATAGCACCCCTGTTGAAAAATACTTGTCAACAATCAGTCTAGATAGACTCATTGACCTTGCCACAGTGATTGGTTGAGGTGTCCAGTCTTCAGCTAATCAGACCTTGCCATTCCCCTACTCAGTCCCAGAAACTCAAAACTGAAGTCTTTTAATTAAGTATAATTTACATACATAAAATGTGTAACGCTTAGGAGTACAGCTCAACGAATCATCACAAAGGAAATATGCCCATGTAACCACCTAGATTAAAATGTAGAACACCAGCCGCATCAAGCCCCTCAGGCCCCCTCCAGTTATGGTCCCTTCCATCTTCCCCAAAGGAAATTACTTTCTAGACTTCTGACATCACAGATTCGTTTTGCCTGATTTTCAACCAATTCTAATTGGAATTGTGTAGTATGTTTTTACTTGAGTCTGGCTTCTAAGACTCAACACTCGGTTTGTGAGATTTATCCACAGTGTTGAGTGTAGCAGTTACTCAATTTTTATTGTTGTATAGTATTCCATTGACTACCACAATTCGACTACTGATGGATATTTGGATTGTTACAAGTTTTTGGCTATTATAAATAATGTTGTTATTACCATCTTGTACATGACTTATGGAGAACACATGCTTACCTGTTCATCATATACCTAGGAGTGAAGATAACGGGTTATAGTATCTGCATCTTTAGTAGATACTGCCAAATAGTTTTTCAAAGTACTTGTGCTAATTTACACTCCCACCAGCAGCATATGGGAGTTCCAGTTGCTCCATATTCTTGTCATCACTTAATATTTTCAGTCTTTTAATTTTAGTCACTCTGCGGTATAGTGCTATCTCTTTATGGTTTTGATTAACAATTTCTTTTTTTCTTTTCTTTTTTGTGGTCACGCTGCATGGCTTGCAGTTCTCCAACCAAGGACTGAACTTGGGCCAAGGCAGTGAAAGCACAGAATCCTAACCACTAGACCACCAGGGAACTCCCTTGATTAGCAATTTCTCGATCTGCATTTCCTGACTAATGCTGTTGAGCACATTTTAATATATGTGTTGGCCAGGGCATTCCCTGGAGGTCCAGTGGTTAGGACCCTGTGCTTCCACTGCAGGGTGCCTGGGTTCAATCCCTGGTCGGGAAACTAAGATCCCACAAGCCACACAGTGTGGCCAAAAAAAAAATGTGTTGGCCATTCTTCTTTTGTGAGATGAGTACCTATTCATCTCTTTCCCCCATTTTTCTTTTCTCGTTTTTAAAAAAATATTTATTTATTTATTTATTTTGGCTGTGCCGGGTCTTAGTTGCGACATGCAAACTCTTAGTTGTGGCATGCATGCGAGATCTAGTTCTCCGACCAGGGACTGAACAGGGACCCTCTGCATTGGGAGCACGGAGTCATACCCACTGAACCACCAGGGAAGTACCTCCCCCATTTTTCTATTGAGCTTTTTTTCTTATTAATTTATAGGGGTTCATTATATATTTTGGATAGGAGACCTTCGTCAGATATGTTTTTCCCACTCTGAGACTTGCCTTTTCACCTTCTTAATGATGCTCTTCGATGACCTGAAATTCCTAATTTTAATTTAGTCTAATTCAGTGGTTGGCAAACTTTTTATGAAAAGCACCAGATAGTAAATATTTTAGGCTTTGTGGGCCATTAGATTTCTGACACAACTACTCAACTCAGCCACTGCAGCATGAAAGCAGCCATAGTTAATATGTAAATGAATGGGCATGGCTGCTTTCCAGTAAAACTTTATTTACAAAAACAAGTGGCCAGATTTGGCCTGTGGGCTGTAGTTTACCAGTCCTTAATCTATTTATCAATATCAATCATTTCCTTTATGGTTAGTGTTTTTTTGCATCCTACTTTATAAATCTTTGCCTACCCCAAGCTCATGGGGACATCTTATGATATCTTCTAGAAACATTATTGTTTTAGTTTTCACTTTTAGATCTACAATCTAACTGGAATTTATTTTTTGTGTATACAGTCAGATAGGAGTCAAGTTTCTTTTTCTTTTTTCATATAGATATCCAATTGATCCAGAAGCATTTATTTAAAAGACTGTTCAGAGCATCACATTTGTCCTAAATTAAATATCCATAAATGTGTGAGTCTGTTTCTGGGCTCTCAATTCTGTTCCATTGGTTTATTTGCTTATCCTTGAGCCAAAAAGTCACAGAGCCTTAATTATATTGATTTAATTTTTCTGAGAAAAAAATAATTTCCATATTGTTTTCTTCAAGATGGCCTTAGCTATTCTTGGCCCTTTGTGTTTCCAAATATATTTTGGAATTGATATGTAAATTTTCACAAAAGACCTGTTGAGAATTCTATTGGGATTGCACTGGGGAGATCAATTTGGGGATAACTGACATATTTACAGTGTTGAGTCTTCCAATCCATGAACACAACATAGCCCTCCTTTTTTCTTTCAGTGTAGCTTCTTTAGTTTCTCTCAATAGTCTTCTGTACAGACGTGCTGAAAATCTTTGTTTTATTCCTAGGTATTTGATTCTTGTTCATGCCACTATAAATGTTGTATTTTTAAAAGTTTATTTTACAATTTTTTTATTGCTGGCATACAGAAATACAATTGGTTTTGTATATTGACTTTGAATCCAGTGACCTAAATAAATTCACTTATTAATTCTGATAATTGATCTGAAGATTCTTCAGGGTTGTTCGTGTACATAGTCATGTCATCTGCAAATTAGGACAACTTTTTTTCTTTCTATCCTTCTATCATTGTTTTCTATTTCTTGCCTTATTACACTGGCGAAAGTGTCCAGAACTAAGTTAAAAAGAGGTATCAATTGCAGTCAAATTTAACAAGTTTCCAGTCTCAGAGGAAAGCTTTCAACCTACCACTATTAAGTTGATATTAGTTGACAGTACTTTTGCAGATAACCTGCATAAGTTAGCTTTTGTCGCATAACGAAAGAACCACAAAAACCCAGGGTCATATAACGATAGATATTTCTTACACATTTGTGGCAATCAGCTGATCTGGGCTGGGCCTCACTGGGTTGTTCTGCTGGCCTTGGCTGGGCTCACACATGCATCTACAGGTCGCTAGGGGCTACGTTCTCACCTGGGCTTGACTGAGTACCGCAGCTGGGCCAGCTGTGTTCCACCTGTTTCTAATCCCCTTCCTGGGGCCAGTGTGCTAGCTTGAGTAGGTCCTTCTCATAGTAAATGGTAGAAGAACAAAAGAGCAAGCCCCAATAGGCAGTCTCATTTCAGAACTCTGCTGGCATCACATCTGTAAATATCCTAAATATTATGGCCAAATATGGCCAAAATGAGTCATATGGCTGAGTCCAGAGTCAACAGTAATCTTGCCCATGGTGGAAGGGCACCGTATAGTTACATGGCAAAGGGTGTGACACAGGAGGGGTGAGGAAGTCAGGCCATTAATGCAGTCTATCACATCTTTATCAGAATAAGACCAAGCCCTTCCATTTCTAGTTTGTTGAGGGTTTTTGTCATCAGTGGTGTCACATTTTATCAAATACTTTTTTTTTTTTGCATATATTGAGGTGTTCATACTTTTCTTAACATGGTGAATTACAATGATTTTGGATTATTAAACCAACCTTATTGTGGTTGGCAGTCTCTAGGATGACCTGTGATCCCTGCCTCCTGGTATTCACACCCTTGTGTAATACTCTCCCACTGAGTGTGGGCTGGACCTAGTGACTCACTACTAATGAATAGAAAATGATAATAATGATGTGATAGGAAGTCACTTCTGAGATTATGTTACAAAGATTTTAACTTCAGTCTCTCTCTGTATCTCTCTGTCTCTCTCGGGAAGAGCAAGGTGCCACGTTGTGAGTCTGCTATGGAGAGGCCCACTTGGCAAGGAGCAGTCTCTGGCCAACAGTGAGTAAAGATGTCAATAGTCACATGACCAAGCTTGGATGTGGATCCTCCCCGAGTCAAGCCTTGAGGATTAAATAAATTTATGAATGGAGGTAAAACATGTAGAAATACTTTGGCACCTAGTAAAAGCTCAATACAATTGAGCAATATTACCTCTGAGCCTGCCTTGTGTATCTATTAAATGGGAACATTAAAACCTATTTCATAAATGAAATAATGTAGTAGTAAGCACTTAATGAATAGTCACTATTGTTCTCTTAACAGTTTAACTGCTGTTTCCTAAAAGTAGGAATTGAATTTTAGTCATCCTTGAGTTCCCTAACACTCACAACAGAATACATGTTCAATCAATACTTTGGAATTAATTGACAAATTCAATCTGTCTTCATACATGTAAAATTAAAAAAAACAAGCTTCATAGACTGGAATAATTTAAGTTCTGTATTTTCATCTATCGAACGACGGCACTAGACTTACTCTCTATGGTTTCTTCAAGCTCTATTCATTCATTCATTCATTCACTTGTTCATTAGTTTAATAAATATTTATTGGACCCCAACCATATGCCAGTCTCTGTGCTTAGTGCTGGGATTCAATCACGAGGAGAACAGATGTGACTCATGCTCTCATAAAGTTTGCAGTCTAATGGGCGGAAGACATAAAATAAATAGTCACATACATACACACAAATCTACAATCACAAACTGTGATGTAGGAGCCGTGAAAGAAAGGTTCAGGGAGCCATGGGAGAAATCAAAGGGGAAACTGGGCTTAATTCAGGGTAAGAGGAAGCTTATAAACGTCATAAACTATGAAGTCTGAGCTCGGTAGAAGGACGTTTGCCCTTTGCCTATCAGAAAGAATAGATTAAAGTGAGTGATTCTAGGGCTTCCCTGGTGGTGCAGTGATTAAGAATCCTCCTGCCAATGCAGGGCACATGGGTTCAAGCTCTGGTCCGGGAAGATCCCACATGCTGCGGAGCAACTAAGCCCATGTGCCACAACTACTGAGCCTGTGCTCTAGAGCCCGCGAGCCACAACTACTGAGCCCGCGAGCCACAACTGCTGAGCCCGCACGCCTAGAGCCCATGCTCCACAACAAGAGAAGCCACCACAGTGAGAAACCCGCGCACCGGAACGAAGAGTAGCCCCCGCTCGCCGCAACTAGAGAAAGCCCACGCCCAGCAACAAAGACCCAACTCAGCCAAAAATAAATAAAAAAAAAAAAATAAAAGAACCAATAAAAAAAATGTTAAAAAAAATAATAAAGCGAGTGATTCTAGCACCAACAGAATCTCAGAACTCGCTCTGTTTGCCCCCACCGTCCTCCAGCACGCCTCGGTCTGCGTATGTAGCCGCTTACGGCCGGGCGCGGCCAGCATCTGGGGGCCTGACAGGAAGAGAGGAGAGACCACTTGAACAGAATTCATCTCCCAGTTTTAATGAACGCGTTGGAACCGTACAAAGAAAATGTCACAAATCTCTCCACAGGACACCTGTGGTAGGAAGATAACTGCTGGAAATGACCAGCGTGATGCCGTGACCACCAGATCAGAGGAGGCCGCCAAGAGCCTGGCTTTCTCCCCGCTCATGGTAGCCAAAAAACACAGGTGTCTTCAAGAAAAGACAGTGCACAGGCAAGTGCTGAATGATCAGGAAACTCTCGAGTGCCGAAGCCTCAGCCCATCTCCAGGCAGAACCCACTGCAGGGCCCTTCTCTCCTTCCTCCGGTGCCAGGGAATAGTGAGGCTTCGCAGCTGCCTTCACGTCGGAGGAGGGTTGTTCTCATTTCCTGTCGCCCCGTGGCCTCCCAGTCCTCTGAAGCCCTTGTCTTGAAAACCTGACAGCCTTTCTACTCTACGCAGGATGTTGGGGCCCAGCATCTGCGGCGTGTCATTATAGAGGTCAGGGCAGGACAAACTGAGATGACATTCCCCAGGCGCCTCTTCCACAGGCCAGTTAACATCTATCTGGAAGCTTGACTTTCAGGTACTGCCAGTTTCATACTCACCCTGCCTCTCTATTCCTGTAGACCTTTCCTGTCATGGGTTATTCCTGTTGCTGGAATTCAAAATTCTCTTATTGCTTAGGTAAAACTCGGTCCCCCCTCAGAGTGTCCCATGAGTTAGGCTTCACCTCCACAGCATGTACACTGGTGTAAGCTTTTCTGGAGTCGGAGAGTCCCCCGAGGTACAAATATTTACGTGTTTCAGGAAAATGGTTCCAGATGAAATCACTGCCAACTCCTTGAACCTATCCGGAGTGGTGTCTAAGGAGCGGAGAAGCAGTCAGAGGTAAAGGGACACAACCTGGAGCGAGGTTTCTAGATACATCTTAACCCAGGATTTGGCTTGGCAGATGACTTGAGACCCCCTCAAGACCCTCCCCTGTGGCAGGCTTCACCGGGCTGCGATGAACCACGCTGAATTAACAGAACCTGACTCACTTTTTCAACGCTCAACAGATCCTTGTGGTCAATGCCATGACTGATGTTAATACAAAAGCAGTTAGGTTCCTGTGGGGTTGCTCATATAGGAGAGAGTGTGAGGGGAGGGGGAAGGCAGGCAGCTCAATGGCTCTTTAGACAGACAATTTTTCCCTTTGTTTCTGGCTACCAGCTAGAAGTATGTTTCAATTCTCTAGTCAGCAAGTTAAGCCAGATGCGCACATGGTGCCTTGACAAAGAAAGAGGCCAGTATGAAAAGATATTAAAATTCAAAACACACTTCAGAGATGGCCTCCTCCTCAGATTGCACAGTCGTGGGGAGAATTCCTAAATCAGAAAAGAGGTCAAGTGATGGTGTTGAGTTCAGCTTTGTCTGTCCCTTGATATCAATATGATGCCCAGATGAGAACTACCCAGGAGAAAAGGCTAAGCTAAAACATCTGCCCTCCTAGCCCATCAGCCACTAAACATCAGCTTTAGGATGGCACCAAAATAAGCATTCTGAGAGGAGCCATGCATATCATCAGCGTCTGTCCACTTTTTTAATTAAATCAGTCATTTACAGGGGACGCCCCTGGTGGTCCAGTGGTTAATAAGAATCCGTCTTGCAATGCAGGGAATGCAATGCCGGTTCGATCCCTGATCGGAGAACTAAGATGCCACACGCCGCGGGGCAACTAAGCCTGCGCGCCACAACTAGAGAGCCTGCGTGCTGCAACTAATGAGCCTGCGCACAAGCAGAGAGAAGCCCACGCGCCACAAGGAAAGATCCTGTGTGCCGCAACTAAGACCTGACGCAGCCAATAAATAAATAAATAAATAAATAAATAAATAAATAAATAAATAAAATCATTTACAAAGATACATCCTGTGCTTGGGGTTCAAGTTGCAAAGAAAATCCTACATGCAGAAGTCTATTCTCCAAAGCTTGTACAACTTGTAGGGCAGCATCTGTGAGAGCCAAGATCAAATCTGAGCCAACTAAGGCCAAAGTCAGAGTAAGCCATAGACATTCACAAGCTTGAGGATGAGGAAAAGAAAGTCGCACACACTATAGGTCCTGTGTTTTGTTCTGGTTTTGGCCGTGCCGCACAGCTTGTGGGATTTTAGTTCTCAGACCAGGGACTGAACCCAGGCCCTCAGCAGTGAAGAGTGTGGAATCCTAACCCCTGGACCGCCAGGGAATTCCCAGGTCCTGTGTTTTTCATGGGCAGATTGTCCCCTAGAGACTTATTTTTCAGCTGGTTGTTTGAAAAGACCTAGGAATCCATTTCCCCACAGGAGCAACAGTGTTACGGTAGCTGTGTTCTCTGATCAGTCCACAGAATTCTGTTTGCCGCAGTGTAATCGAAAGCACCTCTGGTCATTGTAAAGCCCCCAAGCCTGTGCCTTTGAGCCCCTGGGTGACGGTGATGAGCTGGAGGAGGGGGACTGCTTATTTGTAACTCGCGGCACCGCTGCTGGAAAGACTCCGCTGCCAGATGGAAGGGGCCAGCGGTGCACCGCACAAAGCGCCCGGCTGAAGGCCAGGTCGGGGCTGGGATCCAGTCCGTCCTCCACCAGCCGAACCGGGGCACCTGCGGCTGCCAGAGGAGGAGCCTTTTTCTAATTTGTGCTCAAAAGCTATGCTCCAAAGGAACTCTGGAGGCTTCAGCTGCAACAGCGAAAGACAGCTCTTCTAGAAGAGGGTATCGGGAGTGGAAGGAAACTTGGGCACAAGAGGACATCAGTGGTGGGGAAGAGACGAAAGCCGCCACCCACATACGCATTTCTGTGTCTGGGTCACTGAATGCTGGAGTGGGCACAAACACGTCCTGACCAGAACCTCTTCTGGGGGCAACGCTTGGTCCCCGTCAGCTGTTCTCGCATTCCACCATGAGACTTCCTCTGCGACCTGGCTACTTCAGTGAGGGCACGGCAGCTACCTCGGCAAAGGCTCTTTACACCGTAGGGCCGGTGCCGGGGGTGAATGAAAATGGGACACCTTTTGGAATTTCCATAGCACGTGACCCCCAAAGAGATGAGGCAACGCACGGCTGCGGCTCCTACTCAGGCGGAGTCCAGAGGCTGTTCTGGAAACAGGGAAGGGGGAAGGATGAATGGCCACTATGTGCTACGCTGGGGGCTGTGAGGAAAAGGAGCTGGGAAAAATGACCCTATCTCAACTCCAACGGGGATGAGTGATCCTTACAAAGGCCTAGGGCCCTCTGTTTTAATAGCAAGAAGAAAAACAAGGGGCTTCCCTGGTGGCACACTGGTTAAGAATCCGCCTGTCAATTCAGGGGACACGGGTTCGAGCCCTGGTTCGGGAAGATCCCACATGCCACGGAGCAGCTAAGGCCGTGCGCCACAACTACTGGACCTGTGCTCTAGGGCCTGCGAGCCACAACTACTGAGCCCACGTGTTTTAACTACTGAAGCCCGGGTGCCTAGGGCCTGTGCTCCGCAACAAGAGAAGCCACTGCAATGAGAAGCCCGTGCACCGCAATGAAGAGTAGGCCCCGCTCGCCGCAACTAGAGAAAGCCCGCGTGCAGCAACAAAGACCCAACACAGCCAAAAAGAAAGAATGAAAGAAAGAAAGAAAAACAAGCAAGTGGTTAAACAGCAAATTTTATATCTTGTTTCATGTTTTTTCATGAAGTGTTTAGTGACCTTGTGTTATCTTAAACTAGTTAATAACCAGAGTTTCATTGTTTCATATTAGATAAAAACTAGATATTTCTGGGGAAAAAAATAAATAGCAAAATTTTATGTTACACACAGACGCACACAATTAAAAAACAAAAAAACAGGCAAGCACACACACACAGACATACGCACATGGACACAGCCCAGGGTATGCAGGCAAAGGCTGGAGAGCCTACCCACAGGCTCTTCCGGCATCGGCTCGACTTAGAGAAACAGCAGCACTTGAGCCGGCCTGGGGGACGAAGCCGCCTCTCCCCCGCAGCGAGCCCGGGCAGCAGGCTCGGAGGTGGAGGCCGGGAAGCCCCGCAGGCCCAGCACCCCGAGAGGCAGCTCGGGCGTGTGGAGCCCCATCTCCCGGATGCGCAGTTCCCTCAACGGGACTTGGTGAGGCTCGTTCAGGGAATGGGGTTTCCAGCAGTTGCAGCTCTAGAAGGGTGCTGTTCGGAGTATGTTAGCTGTCGTAGGGCACCCCCAAGTCCTAGTCTCCCTGCCGTAGTCCTCATGGGTGGGCAGTCACTGGGGCCCCGGGCTCCCGCCACCCCTCCGCTTCCCGAAGTCGTCTCCGGTCAGCTGGTGGATGAGGAGAGAGGACCGGTTGCACCTGGGGGCCGGGCCTGAGTGTGGCCGGCGGCACTTCCACCATGTTTCCCGGGCAGGAACAGCAAGTGCACGGCCATCAACGCCAGGGCGCCTGGGTAACGTAAGGCAGCTACGCGCCGGGGAAGAAGAGCAGGACGTGGACACGTGAGTGCGGCCAGTCACTGCCTCTCTGCACAGAGGACGTTCTAGTTTGTGGCCCACGGCGGGGGGAGGTCCTTCCATTTCTTTGTACTTGCACCTGCTCAAGCAAGAGAGTTGCTGCTGTCGCTGTGGCTAAAGGATAAAGGCAGGACCAAGAACCAGGGTGTGACTCTCACCCTCTCAGCTTCAGGTGAAATGTCACCCAGGTCCCTCCCATGGGAATCGCTGTGCTCACCCAAGCCTTTATCTCCAGCCGGGCTCCTGCCACAAGCTTCTTCTCCCCAGGCCTCGTTTGAAATCGATCTGCCGCAACAGTTGCAAACCCCAGCTGTTCTTTTATGCCTTGGCGAGTAGCTAGAGAATCAATTATCCCTGCCCTCAGTGAACTGCAGTGTCTGCTGATCTGCCCAAGGATAGGATGTGAGGTCTCAGCCCCCTGCCCATAAAGCCGTACTTAATCTGCACCTAATCACTTGAACAACTGCTTTTTACCCGTGATCCCCACCTGGCAACAACAAAACACCACCTCAGACTTTCAAGAGTCTAGGTTCCCTAGCCCTCAAGGAGGATAGGGACAGGCATGCCTACTAATTTCCATTTTACACGTGCAGCATGTACAGAAGGGTTAGAAAAGCAAAATCTTGTTCATCTGCAGCAAACCTGCCGCCATCTTTATGTTTAAGTCTCACTATGGGCTTCTGACAGTAATAGTCTGTGGTCTACTGGTCTCTGCCTGGGAAAATTCTTGGAGTGTCTGCATATGGAACCCTCAGTTCATATTTGATTAGAGTTCTCAGCACTGCCATCTTAGGATTTATTTACTACCACCTCAGCCTCCACATTTCCACCTACTCTCTTGGTAATTGTGGCAATGAACTCATCATTGAGCCATTGGGAATTGGGGCTCGGTCTCCTTTCAGGACCCCCTCAAACTTCTGGGTTTGGTTAATATACTTACTGAGTGTCCTCTAGGTGCCAGGCACTGCTGAACACTGAATTTTGAGGCCAGTGGCCTTACTTCCAATGAGTTCTGCTTTGGAATGTGTTTTTCAGATGCTTTGCAACAGTGCCATGCAAATGGATTAAATGATAAAATAAAAAAATGTAACAAGATAGTTCACATTCCTTGGGGGGAAAAAAACCCAGAAATGTCTAGGATGGTGAGCATTCTTAGAAAAGTTTCTCTCCTCTCTTATTCTGGGTAGAGTTCCATCAGCAAGACTTCAGTCCTTAAGGGATCGGTGACTGGTGCAAAAAGAGGTCCCCACAGTGCTCTCCTAACACACACACCACAACTGAAGCAAGAAAATTTTCTCTGCTCATGAATGAGCCTTTTGTTTCTTGCTTGCAGGATAATTGTAGTTTACCTTCTTTTACGTATGCAGAGTTTAGTTTTGAGGTTGTTAAAAATGTATGCGAGGGAATTCCCTGGCACTCCAGTGATTAGGACTCTGGGCTTTCACTGCCGAGGGTCCGGGTTCAATCCCTGGTCAGGGAACTAAGATCCCACAAGCCACGCAGCGCAGCCAAAAAAACAGAAAAAAGAAAAAAAAAGTATGGAAATATACAGAGAGAAAGCCAATTGTTTTCTCAAAGAACATGATTGTTTCTCTGTTAGTGATGGCAGCTTGTAGAAATGTGATGGGGGAGAGGAGGCATTTACTGAATTTAGGGGCTAACCAGGAAGAATTAGCTCCCAACCTAATAAAGGTACGATAGCAGTTATCAGAGAGCAAGGGCCCCTCGCTTGTTTGTTTATAAAAAAATTCTTTTGAAATTACATGTTCCATAGTCAAATAGCAAATATTGTCTACCAGTTGTGAGTTGAAGTCCATGTTGACAATTGGCAGTGTATAAGACAACAACCCCAGCACTTTGGAGGCTGTATATTGAAAGCCAAAAGATCTAGTCAATTGATTGGAATCGGTGACTGTGTACATCAAAAGTATTATTCATATTTTTGAGAACCCAATCTGTGCAGGCTGGGATAGGCACTAGGGATGCAGCCTTGAACAAAACAGACAGAGCCTCTCCTTTCCTGAAACTTACGTTCTACAAGGGGGAGACAAGAAATAAACAAAATAAAGTCAGATGGTGGTAAATGACATGAAGAAGATAAGACAGGGATATTAAAAGATAATGATGGGGGAAGGGGTGCTTTAGTTTGAGTGGTCAAGGAAGACTTCGTGGAGAAAGTGACATTTAATCTGAGTCCTAGATCAAGGAGCCAGTTGAGAGATGATCTGGCGGGAATATTCTAGGCAGAGTGAACAGCAAAGGAACTCAGGACTGAGTTCGGGCCATTTAAGAGGTCCAGCAGGAGTCAGGGGAGCTGGTATATAGCCACTGAGTGAGGCAGTGGCATGAGCCACGATCAGCAAGGTAGGCAGGGGCTAGATCACGGAGGGCCTTGTAAGGCATGGTAAAGAATGCATGTTTTAGGGACTTCCCTGGAGGTGCCTTGGTTAAGACTCTGTGCTTCCACTGCAGGGGGCACTGGTTCGATCCCTGGTCGGGGAACTAAGATCCCACCAAAAAAAAAAAATGCATATTTTATTCTAAGGGCAGTAGGGGTTTAAACAGGTGTGTGATGTAATCTGGCTTATATTTATAAAACCGGATACTATAAAACTGTTAGAAGAAAACATAGGCAGAACACTCTTTTGACATAAACCACAGCAATATCCTTTTGGATCCATCTCCTAGAGTAATGAAAATAAAAACAAAAATAAACAAATGGGACATAATTAAACTTAAAACTTTTGCACGGCAAAGGAAACCATAAACGAAACAAAAAGACAACCCACAGAATGGCAGAAAATATTTGCAAACGAAGCAACCGAAAAGGGATTAATCTCCAGAATATACAAACAGCTCATGCAGCTCAATATCAAAAAAACAAACAACCCAATCGAAAAATGGGCAGAAGATCTAAACAGACATTTCTCCAAAGAAGACATACAGATGACCAAAAAAAGCACATGAAAAGATGCTCAACGTCACTAATTATTAGAGAAATACAAATCAAAACTCCAGTGAGGTATCACCTCACACCAGTCAGAATGGCCATCATCAAAAAGCCTACAAACAATCAATGCTGGAGAGGGTGCAGAGAAAAGGGAACCCTCCTACACTGTTGATGGGAATGTAGATTGGTATAGCCACTATGGAGAACAGTGTGGAGTTTCCTTAAAAAACTAAAAATAGAGCTACCAAATGATCCTGCAATCCCACTCCTGGGCATATATCTGGAGAAAACCATAGTTTGAAAAGATACATGCACTCCTATGTTCACTGCAGCACTATTTACAATAGCCAAGACATGGAAGCAACCTAAATGTCCATCAACAGAAGAATAGATAAGGAAGATGTGGTACATATATACAACGGACTGTTACTCAGCCATAAAAAAGAATGAAATAATGCCATTTGCAGCAACATGGATGGACCTAGAGATTACCATACTAAGTGAAGTAAGTCAGACAGAGAAAGACAAATATCAGATGATATCATTTATATGTGGAATCTAAAAAAAATGATACAAATGAACTTATTTACAAAACACAAATGGACTCACAGACTTCAAAAACAAAACAAACTTATGGTTACCAAAGGGGAAAGGTGGGAGAGGGATAAATTAGGAGTTTGAGATTAACATGTACACACTACTCTATATAAAATAGATAATCGGACTTCCCTGGTGGTCCAGCAGTTAAGAATCTGTCTTCCAGTGCAGGGGATGTGGGCTCCATCCCTGGTCGGGGAACTAAGATCCCACATGCCGTGGGGCAACTAAGCCCGCGTGTGTGTGTGTGCACTCGGCTCCTGCACGCCACAACTAAGACCTGATGCAGCCAAATAAATAAATACTAACAACAACAACAAAAATAAAATAGATAATCAACAAGGACCTACTGTACAGTACAGGGAACTCTACTCAATATTCTGCAATAACCTATATGGGAAAAGAATATGAGAAAGAATGTATATATGTATAACTAAATCACTGTGCTGTACACCTGAAACTAACACAGCATTGTAAGTGAACTATACTCTAATGTAAAATAAAAATTAAAATTAAAAAATCTGGTTTACATTTAAAAAATATTCTCTGGCTGCTATGCTCCCCAGTAGGGAACACAGGAGCCTGTCATAGTGGTGCAAGTGACAGATGATGGTGGCTTGGACAGGGTGGCACCAGGGGACACGGAGGAGAGTAGATACTGGTTATGTTTTGGAGACAGAGCCAACTGAATCTGCTCTTTGGATGTGGGGAGAAAGAGAAGGATGGAGGAAGGTTCCCAGGTTTTTAGCTTGAACAGCTAGCTGCAGAGAAGTGTCATGTATTTAGAAGGGAAAGATGGGGCCAGAGGTGGGAAGGAAGGAGCCTTACGTGGAAAGGATGGAAAGCTACAGTTTTTTTTTTTTTTTTAATAAATTTTATTTATTTATTTATTTATTTTTGGCTGCGTTGGGTCTTCGTTGCTGCGCGCGGGCTCTTCTCTAGTAGTGGCGAGCGGGGGCTACTCTTCGTTGTGGTGCGCAGGCTTCTCATTGCAGTGGCTTCTCTCGTTGCGGAGCACGGGCTCTTCAGTAGTTGTGGCACGTGGGCTCAGTAGCTGTGGCTCACGGGCTCTAGAGCAAAGGCTCAGTAGTTGTGGTGCACGGGCTTAATTGCTCCACGGCATGTGGGATCCTCCTGGACCACGGATTGAACCTGCATCCCCCTGCATTGGCAGGCGGATTCTTAACCGCTGCACCACCAGGGAAGCCCTACAGTTTGGTTTTGAGGAACTTTTCACTCACTCGTGTGGTGATGCAAAGAAGGCCAGTTGAACTAGCAGAGAATTGCCTAGAATGGTCCTCCTCACCAGCATGTCTAAGGAGCATTTATATACAAGATAAACGCTATCAAGATGCAGACCACTCTCTGAAGCAGGAATGGGGGAGGCTCCCTGGGTCATTTTTTGTTAAATGTGCTCCCTCTGTTACAGAAGTGCAGTGTATAGGGGTCGTATCTGCATAATAATTCTGACTTTGGTATCAATGAGCTGTTCGATGGTACCACTTGGAACTCTACTGCCTTCAAAAAAAGGGAAGAGGCAGTTCTGCTTGTCAGGATATGGGGTCTATGTGATCACTGGCATCCAGTCCCTGGGGCCAGGAATGCACCATGTGCAGCAGTGTGCTGGACAGTCTTCACAGAAGAACAAATGTCCAATCCAAAATGCCTGTACCTTTGGAAAGCTTATTAAAAATTGCTGCTTCTCTCTTTCTTCATCTTTAAAATGAAGACATTAGATGAAGTCACTTCTGAGGTTAGAGCCAGCTTCCTTATTCTATGACTCACAAGATGTATGAACAACAGTGGTATAAGCAGGCTTTAAGGGGCCTGGTGGGAGGTTGTGGTGGCCATATGCCAATGCACGGCTCAGCTCTCCTGCTGTGGGGAGCTTGTAGGACTGAGGGCCAGAGCTGCTGACCTTCTGGGTCAGAGCCCCTCCTCCCACAGGCTGCTTCCGGTCAATGACTGAGCAAGGACAGGGGACTAATGTGGGCCCATTCCTGCAAGATGCAGACTCCTTTAGTGATCAATTTTTTTTCAAGTCACCATCCTTTACATTTGTTTAAAAACTACTTTATTGAAGTATGATTGACATATTAAAAAAGCTGCACATACTTAAGGTATACAACTTGATGAGTTTGGAGGTAAGTATATACCTGTGAAACCACACCACAATCTATGCCATAAACATGTCCATCACCTCCAAAAGTTTCCTTTTTATTATTATTTTGTGATATAAACACGTAACATAAAATCTACTCTTTTAGCAAAATCTTAAGTGTGCATACAGTATTGTTAACTACAGGCACTCTGCTGTACCTGGAGCTCTAGGACTTAGTCATCTTGCATAACTGAAACTCTACACCCTTTGGCTAATACCTCCCCATTCCCCCCGCCCTCCAGACCATGGCAACCACCTTTATACTCTCTGCTTCCATGAATTTGTCTATTTTACACCCCTCATATAAGTAGAATCACGCAGTGTTTGTCCTTCTGTGTCTGGTTTATTTCACTTAGCATAATGTCATCCAGGTTCATCCATGTCGTCACAAATGACAAGATTTTTTTTTTATTTTTATTTTTTTAATTTATTTTTATTTATGGCTGTGTTGGGTCTTCGTTTCTGTGCGAGGGCTTTCTCTAGTTGCGGCGAGCGGGGACCACTCTTCATCGCGGTGCGCGGGCCTCTCACTATTGTGGCCTCTCTTGTTGCGGAGCACAGGCTCCAGACGCGCAGGCTCAGTAGTTGTGGCTCACGGGCCTAGTTGCTCCGTGGCATGTGGGATCTTCCAGACCAGGGCTCGAGCCCATGTCCCCTGCATTGGCAGGCAGATTCTCAACCACTGCGCCACCAGGGAAGCCCCAAGATTTTTTTTTAGTTAATTAATTAATTTATGGCTGCGTTTGGTCTTCATTGCTGCGAGCGTGGGCTTTCTCTAACTGCGTTGAACGGGGGCTGCTCTTCGTTGCGGTGTGCAGGCTTCTTATTGTGGTGGCTTCTCTTGTTGCAGAGCATGGGCTCTAGGCACGCAGGCTTCAGTAGTTATGGCATGTGGGCTCAGTAGTTGTGGCATGCAGGCTTCACTGGTTGTGGCTCGCGGGCTCTAGAGCGCAGGCTCAGTAGTTGTGGAGCACGGGCTTAGTTGCTCCGCAGCATGGGGGATCTTCCCGGACCAGGGCTTGAACCCGCGTCCCCTGCACTGGCAGGCGGATTCTTAACCATTGTGCCACCAGGGAAGTCCAAGATTTTTTTTTTTTTAGTCCATTTTTTAAATGGACTCAAGGACTCTCCACTCAAGGATTTTTCAGAACTGCTGCAGCCTCCGACTCTTCTACCCAATCTCTTTCTTTCCCCTTCCTCTTCAGGTGTCAGGTCTGTTGCTGCCTGGAGTCTCTTCCCACTTTCCCTGGCTCCCTCTCCTTCCCCCTGTCACAGATGGTCCCATAGTAAATCTCTTACCTGCCTAATCCCCTCCTGGCTTCTGCTTCTTTGAGGATCTAAACTAACACAGTGTATCATGAAATCGCATTAATCTACTTTAAGATGGAGATCTTCGACACTATAACAAAGATAACAGTTTTATCAAAGAGTTTCTTAAGAGGAATAAATCTCTTGTTTAAAACTTTGAGAATCAGACTCTTCCAGTTTTCAGTTATAGCAGTATTATATCAAAATTAATTATTCATTCATCCAACAAATATTCACTGAGCCTCTACTATGTGCCACACACTGAGATCACAGTGATGGGGAAAGACAAAGTCTTGCTGATGATTGAATGAAAGTCTACTGCTTCCTATAAGGAGGCAGATGTGAGCACATCTGGGATCCACAAAAACCCACCTCCCTCCCTTATATTCTAGTGGAGGAGACAGCCTCTTATATTCAACTATTTACATCTCATTTGGTCTCTAACAAACATCCCAAACTCAACATGTGCAAAACTGTTCTCCTCATCTCCCCTGAGCCAATCTGCTTCACCCTCAGCCTTCCCCCTCTCAACTGACGGAAACTCTGTCTTTCCAGTTGCTCATCAGTGTCAGCTACATCTTCCAAATATACCCAGAATCAGACTACATCTCCCCTCCTTTACTGCTACCTGGTCTGAGCCACCATACACTCCTGCTTGGGTTTGTTTGTTTGTTTGACCACGCCTCGCAGCCTGCGGGATCTTAGTTCCCTGACCAGGGATCGAACCCATGCCCTCGGCAGTGGAAGCCCAGAGTCTTAATCACTGGACCGCCAGGCAAGTCCCCTGCTTGGGTTTCTACAATAACCTCTCAGTGAGTCTCCTCGATGCTATGCTTGCCCCTCTATAGTTTATTCTCAACCCAGGAACCCCAGTGATTCTTTTAAAAGAGAAATTAGAACATGTCACTCTCTTTTCAAAGCCATGCGATGGCTCTTCATTTCACTCAGAGTAAAAATCAAATCTGTGTAGTGGGCTACATGAGCACCCACCATCACCCACACCTCTTCCCTTACTTCTCTTCATCAACTCTGCTCAAGCCACACTGGCTTCCAACAGGCCAGACCCACTCCTGCCCAGGGCCTTTGCCCCAGCAACTGGAATGCTCCTTCCACAGTTATCTGTATGGCTCACTCTTCGTCTTCTTCAAGTCTTTCTAGATGTCACCTTCTCAATGAGACCTACCCTGACCACACTAGAACATTTGAAAACCACTTACCCCTCGGCACTCCAGATTCCCTTATCCTTTTTCTACGTTTTTTCCTTTTTCCAAAGCACTTAGCAGCATTTATTACGCTGTATAATTTAATTATATATTTTGTTTACTGTTTATGGTCTGTTTTTTTCCCACCAGAATGTAAACTGCACAAAGGCAGGTACTGTTGTCTATTTTGTTCACATGGTTGGTATTCAATGCATATTTCCTGAGTGAAGACAATCCTGCCTTGAAGATAGGAAGACGTGATGGAGAGTGCCTGGGGAGGGCTACTTCAGTCAAGACTGCTCCCTGGACGACGAGCTCCTTGAAGACAGGGCCGTTTCTTCAAGGAATCATCAGTGTCCTACTCAGAGTGGAGACACAATAAATACTTGTTGAATCGAGCCAGAGGTGGGACCAGGCACCTCCTTAGGATGGTCCTAAAGGAACTGTTTACTGGCTCCTCTTAACACGCACTTGGTTGTGATACCTCCAGGAATCTGCCCACGTCTGTTTCTGCACCTGCCAGAATTCCGCACTTAAGAAAACCTTTACACCAGATCCTTCTGCATTCTGACAGCACTGACCCTGAATTTTTGTTCTGGTCACATTTTAAGGGGAACAATGACCCAGAAAACAAGGAGATGGTCAGAAGTCTGAAAAGAGATGAAGGATATGTTCTGTATTGTTCCTCGGATCAGAGATTGGGCCAGTGCGCTAAAACCTCAGGGAGACATATCGTATTCAGTATCAAGAAGTCTGCAGCCCTGACCATGTAGAAGATGACTTCTTAAATTAATAAGCTCCCCTTCAGGGGAGATGTTTAAGCAGAGACTGGATGGTCATCTGGCTCAGGCTGTAAGCCCGATGGGGAAGGCTGTTGGGTGGATTGACGCCCAAGGTCTCGTCTCCCCCCGAGATGTGGTGGTTCTGTGGCCTTGACGGAGCACCAAATGTTTGTGACCCCAAATGCCATATTTCTCTATTTTACTATAATTCTTTTTTTTTTTAAATTAATTAATTAATTAATTTTTACTTTTGGCTGTGTTGGGTCTTCGTTTCTGTGCGAGGGCTTTCTCTAGTTGTGGTGAGCGGGGGCCACTCTTCATCGCTGTGCGCGGGCCTCTCACTATCGCGGCCTCTCTTGTTGCGGAGCACAGGCTCCAGACGCGCAGGCTCAGTAATTGTGGCTCACGGGCCCAGTTGCTCCGTGGCATGTGGGATCTTCCCAGACCAGGGCTCGAACCCGTGTCCCCTGCATTGGCAGGCAGATTCTCAACCACTGTGCCACCAGGGAAGCCCTACTATAATTCTTGATAAAAATACCAAATTTCCTAGCAGTAATTTACCAGCACCACAGTGATCCAAAAACACTGCCCTTTTGGGTATTTAACACCCTGGTCCAGCCTTGCTGCCCAGTAGTTCCGTACCCCAGAATCATTACACATACAGCTGTTTACTTCCTACTTATTGCTCAACCATTTGTAATCTACAAAAGGACTTTACCTCTTCACTTTAGTTAATGACTGAACCTGGTGCATTATTGAGTAGCCTTTTAAGAGTATAATAATAAAGTTACTGGGGGAAAAGTGAATCACTTTCAGACCTTTAACACTGATACTGAGAATATAAAGCACTGTGTGATATCTAAAAGAGAAGGTGGAAAGATCTACAAGATAAGGGTAGAAAGAAAATATTCAAATCACAGGACTTTAGAAGTAGAATCCAAGTTGCTCACTTTGGAAAAAAAGGACAATGAAGCCAGGGTTCAAAGTTCTTGCTCAGGGTCTTCTGTGCCTCAGTTCTTGGTGTTCCCACCACATTTTATTTCTCTTTCTCCCTCCCCCCTTCTACCTAGTCCCACAGCCTCCAAAATTATATTCTCTCACATCCTTTTTCTTTTTTTTTGGCTGCACTGCATGGAATGTGGGATCTTAGTTCCCCGACTGGGGATCGAACCCGTGCCCCCTGCAGTGGCAGCACAGAGTCCTAACCACTGGACAGCCAGGGAAGTCCCCTCCCACATCCTTTTAAACACAACCAAACCATAAAGAAAATGTTAATTGTTCTGAGAGTCACATTACAATATTTAAATTAGATCAATTTCAAGGCTCCCTGAAATTTGGGGTGTTGTTTCCCTACTGACCAACACCAGGGGTTTTCCGATGGCTGTTGGAAGACCTTTTGCACTCGTGTAAGGCACACATCTCGTGATTTATTTGAAAATGGTATCTCTCAGTCTCGGCTACTAAGAAACTGAAAACAATTTTGGAAATACCTGTAGTTGTAACACTAGCTGTGGACCTTTGGCAAGTCACTTAGCCCTTTGGAACTCAGACTTCCTCTTCCGTTAAGCACTCGCACTCAGTGAATCATGGTCTAAGCCAGGTTCTCTGCGAAATGCCTACCTTATAGGGTTGTTGGGAGAATTGAAGAAAATAGTAATATTAGGCAACATTAGGTGAATTGGTTCCTGCCAAGTACTGGGCTAAGTACTTTTCGATGGATTGTCTACATCTCCACAATGACCCTAAGAATGAGATATTACTACATTGGTTACATACCATTTATAGATGAGGTTAAATGACTTGGTAACCAAGGCCACCCAGCTAGCAGGGTGCCTTTATCTCCTTGCCCTTGGTCACTGTGGGTAGTGGATATAATGTAAAGTGCAATAGAAGGAGAGCTGCCATCTTTGAGGGTATGGAGGTCCCTAGCACTCTCCTTTCATCGGCCCCCACCCCTCTGAATTTAAATAAGGGTGAAACCGAGATCAGATAGTCTTCTAGGGCAAGCTCGAGGTGGGGGGGAGGGGAAGGAGTCATAGAAACAGTAGCCTAAGAAATGTGTGGGAGCAGGGCTGTCGGAGCAGGACATGGTATCCTGCAGCGGGCAGACAGGACTGGAAAGTTTACCGACCTCTTGGACACAAGCTTCCACTCTTCTCTTTTTCTTTTAAAGCAAGGATTTAAAAAAAAAAAGGGGGGGGGGAAGGGAAGGCAAGGGAGCTTTAGTGGCGGGCTGAGCCTCTGGATAAAATCACTGTTTTAGTTTTCTCATTTGTAAGATCACTTATCCTCTGTAAACCTTGATCTCCTCATCTGTAAAAATCTTGCTGATGGAATTGTAGTAAGCATAAAATGAAATAATATGTGACAAGCACACAGAAGCTTAATTAATATTAGCAATAAACGTAATAAAGGTATGTCTAAACCTTAGTTCTGTCCATACATGCTCTATAAAAACTAGCATTCTTTGTACGTCTACTGTTTTTTCCATCGGAATCCGTGGCAAACGCTCAAACATACGGTAGCTAGTGCTAGAGCGCCCTCTGGTGGCTCTGCTGTCACAAACGAAACCTACTATCCTGACCTCGGCCTCCCTGGACCCTCACATGAAGGCTCTGCCCTGCTGTTGACCCCAGTCTGCAGGCACCCAAAGGAGAGAAGCGCAGCGGAGGCCACGCTGCAGGTGCTCTCATCAGAAAACGTTACCAATAATCTGCAAAACTACTGAATCAGTATGCTGTACACCTGAAACTGACACAATACTGTAAGTCAACTGTACTTAAGTTAAAAAAAAAAAAGAAAATGTTACCATTGACTCACAATGATTAAGAATAATTCCCTTAGTCTGAGTTTGGGCCTTACGAAATTAGCTGCTATTCAGCCATTTCTAACCTACGAAAATGGCAATTTTGTATGGTTGCACCTAATCATTGCTGCTAGATGGGAGTAATTCAAAATCGGAGTGTGTCATTTAAAATGCTCAAAACAACAGAAACAAAACACAATGACTGAAAGAATGACTTTGTGGCCTGTGGGATCTGGAGCTGAAAGAGGAAAAGACAACCTCTCCTCAGGGATTTTAATAATGGGCTGTTTCCCTAATCCCCTGTAACTTTTCTAGCATCTTTCATCCTTAAAGCCCGTCCTTACCTCAGTCAGAAGCACAGGTGGTGGGGCTTCTGTACCCCCTTTTCTGTTAGTTCACTTAGACCTTCCATTTCTTTCCCCTACTTTGAGAAAAGATCCACTCTCAGAGCCTCAAGAGGATAAATGATTGTGAAGCCCAGGCCATCTGTGTAGCCCTTCTGAGAAAGACCAGATTTCGGGGGTGGGAGGTCACAAAATCAACAACTTCTCTGAGTCCTGACTTTACTGATTACAATTTTGGAAAATCCGGAAGAGACCCAACCATTCAATCATTTCCCAACGTCACTCACCAGATCTTAAACTTTTATGTAGTCTCCCGCATAGTGGATTGCATTCAAAATTTGTTGTTGTTGTTTTTAAAGGCATAGTCCCTTAAGATTTGGTGAGTGAGGTGGAAAAATGATTGCGTTTGGGTCTATTCCATCACCCATCTTTCAAAGTCCTCACCATATCAAAAAGCAGATGCAAAATAAGAGAGAATAATTTTCTTGGTTCTTGGCCAAATTCTACAGCTTCTAGGTGATTCTGCTTGAAATAATCTTCTTGAGGGTCTCCACAGACTTGAAACCATTCTGAAGTATATCCTTCTAGCAGTGGCCAAAGCTAATAGCACTGGGATTATAATTAGTCTGAGAGATCTTATAACACAATCAGCTGAGATACACACTTCCAAAAAGTTAATATCCTGAGTCTTGAGATATCGCCAGGACTCAGAATCCTGTAAATGACTTTGGAACCATTGCATTGATCATTTTGCACCTTTAAAGCCCATGAGAAAAGCTAAGTACAGTATCAAATCCCAACTCAACTCACAAGAGCAGATTGATTAGGTAGAATATTAAAACAACGTATTATATTGGGTATGCCTTATGAAAATAAAAATTACTCCAAATTGAATTGAATTCTCATCACCCCCTGTGAGGTACATATCATTATCCCCTAGATGTACTTGCAGGAAATTATATGCTAGACTGGCATTCTCAGTTGGGGGCATTCTTACCTTAAAATAGAGAAATTTTATACTCAGCCTGTTGGGAAGCCATTTTTCACATGTTCTGCTTTGGCCCTACCTAGCAAACTGAATCTGCAGCTCCCCAGAACATCAACTTTTCAATCTTAAATTCTACAACTTAAAAATAATTGAACTAAAATCAATTAAATATCAAATTATAATTTTCTAAAACTTTTAGAGCCACATAGGAGAGCTCAGTGTTACTTTTTAAAAATCTATATAAGAAAATAATATGAATTAGTCAAACACTGAGAGTTCAGGTACCTTTTAAGAAACTTCCTAAAGAATTTGTTTAAACCTTACACTTGAACTCTACATTTTTTTTTCAAGCCGAACAAGCATATATTTGTTCTCCCTAGAGCTTCGCACAATACCTCTATTATTCTCTCTGCTCTCTCCAAAGGCATCCTATTAAATTACAAGCTGCATCCCTAATCCAAGCTTTTCTTTCGGAGACGAAGGCATTTTCTGAAGTCAGTTTTAAAGCTGGTACAACTTTGCAGGAATTCCAATCTACTCCAGTTGTAAAATTCACATCAGTCACTAGTTAAAATGAAGCCATCAGTTTGCCAGAAAAGCTATTATTCGTGCCCTTTACAGATTCCCCATTCGTTCCCTATGCCCCTGCCAAGCATAATTAGGTTAAATGGGAATTTAGCAGATGTGAGAGCCACACACGCTGAACAAACTCATCACAACAGCTATTACCGCTCTGATCAAAAGTTAACTTTGGGGACTTCCCTGGTGGTCCAGTGGTTAAGACTCCTCGCTCCCAATGCAGGGGGCCCAGGTTCGATCCCCTAGATCGAACTAGAACTAGATCCCACATGCATGCCGCAACTAAGAGTTTGCATACTGCAACTAAGACCTGACACAGTCTAAATAAATAAATAAATATATTTTTTTAAAAGTTAACTTTGTTAGGGGAAAAACAAGTGGCAAAATCATGGATCTGGTCTTTTGTGCTCAGCATTCGTCAGGGGGCTGTAGAGAATCAGCCTCTTGGTCTCAGACTGAATAATAACCTCATACACATGTGAAGGAAAGGTGAATATTGCTGCCTGATTTCGGTAGTCCAATTCAGACACGAAAATGAGCTCCTAGAAATTGACAAGACACTCAAGGATCATTTAATGCCACTGACCCCAACCACCTGGGGGGAAAAAAGCTGACTTTTAAAGAAAAATCTTGACAGATCAGGAGAGAAGATGCTAGAAATAGTCAAGTCTGCAGAGGAGTGGGTTTCACTGCCAGTGGTATCGCCTTCCTTCTGGGAATCTCAGCAAACCAGGGAGGACAGTGAGGAGGGAGGTCTGGCAGAAACCAGGCTAAGGATCGATCAGAAGTAGATCACGACCAACTAGCTGGAGATCCTTTTGCCTTAGTAGAACCAGTAAAAAAAAATGATGGATTCCTGAACAGAGTGTTCACGCTGAGGTTCTTTATCAGATGAAGAAACAACCAACAAACTCATTCAAAGTTCAATTCCTATTTTCAGCGGCAGTGAGCACACCTGTCAACCAGAACTCATCCTGAACATGGATCAATAATTGTACAGATCGACGCCTTGTATCTTATCCAAAATCTGTTGGATAAACTATCGGCACATTCTATCCTGTTATTTCTAGAATCACGACCCATGGTTAAGCTTCTGATGCAACAGGCCCTGAGGAAAGGAGTCATGGCAAAGAATGAACATGAGCTAGAACTTGTGAAGAAATACAGGTAAGCCATGGGGATAAGGAGCCCACTCTCCATTCTACTGGCATTCAAGTGATGGCACTGCCCCCAACCCAGAACACTGCAAGCACCACGTAGCACCTACCTGAGGGTTCTTTTGGCTTGAGTGTCTTACTTCACAAGTGGGCATACAGCTTGGTAATTTGCCATTTTGTGGATAATCCAGATGTACCAGGTCTCGGCAGTAAGAATGACATATGTATTTCCCCTCTGAAAGAGTAAGTGCAAAAGTTTCCTGGTTAGATGTATATGGGTCTCTGTCCATCTGACAGGCAAAGGGAAATTTAAACCCCCAAACCAAAACCCAGCATCTGACCCAGAGTAGTGGAGATGTGTCTGTGTAGGACCCATTCTTTCACAGCAGTGTGCTGGGCCATTTACTTAAAGCTGGCCTTCTCTGAAATCCAAACATAATACCAGTGAATACATTTCAGAAGGACAGATTAGATTACTATAAATATCTTTTTTGCAATTTAAAAATTGAGATAAAATTTATTTAATATAAAATTCACCATTTTAGGGCTGAAAGACTTAAATGTAAGA
Source organism: Balaenoptera musculus (assembly GCF_009873245.2). Lineage (NCBI taxonomy): Eukaryota > Metazoa > Chordata > Mammalia > Artiodactyla > Balaenopteridae > Balaenoptera > Balaenoptera musculus. Next base: position 51,796,814 of record NC_045794.1, on the reverse strand, counting down.
CATGACACCATAAAACTCCTAGAAGAGAACATAAGCAAAACATTCTCTGAACACAGGCAAAACATAAATCGTAGCAATGTTTTCTTAGGTCAGTCTCCCAAGGCAATAGAAATAAAAGCAAAAATAAACAAATGGGACCTAGTTAAACTCATAAGCTTTTGCACAGCAAAGGAAACCGTAAACAAAATGAAAAGACAACCTACTGAATGGGAGAAAATATTTGCAAATGATGCAACCAACAAGGGCTTAAGTTCCAAAATATACAAACAGCTCATATAATCCAACAACAAAAAACCAAACAACCGAGTCGAAAAATGGGCAGAAGATCTAAAGAGACATTTCTCCAAAGAAGACATACAGATGGTCAGTAGGCACATGAAAAGATGCTCATCATCGCTAATTATTAGAGAAATGCAAATCAGAACTACAACACAATGAGGTATCACCTCATACCGATTAGAAGTCTACAAATAATAAATGCTAGAGAGGGTGTGGAGAAAAGGAAACTCTCTTACACTGTTGGTGGGAAGGTAAATTGGTGCAGCCATTATGGAAAACAGTATGGAGTTTCCTCAAAAAAATAAAAAATAAAGTTGCCATATGATCCAGCAATCCCACTCCTGGGCATATGCCCAGACAAAACTCGAATTTGAAAAGATACATGCATCTCTATGTTCACAGCAGCACTATTTACTATAGCCAAGACATGGAAACAATCTAAATGTCCATCAACAGATGAATGGATAAAGAAGATGTGGTATATAAATACAATGGAATATTATTCAGACATAAAAAAGAATGAAATAATGCCATTTGCAGCAACATGGATGGACCTAGAGATTATCATACTAAGCAAAGTAAGTCAGAAAGAGAAAGACAAATACCATATGATATCATTTATATGTGGAATCTAAAATACAATACAAATGAACATATATATAGAAATAGACTTACATACATAGAGAACAGACCTGTGGTTGCCAAGGGGGATGGGGGTTAACGGAGGGAAGGATTGGGAGTTTGGGATTAGTAGATGCAAACTATTATATATAGGATGGATAAACAACAAGGTCCTACTGTATAGCACAAGGAACTGTATTCAAAACCCTGTGATAAACTATAATGGAAAATAATATATATATATGTATAACTGAATCACTTTGCTGTGTGGCAGAAATTAACACAACATTGTAAATCAACTATACTTCAATAAAATTTTTAAAAAATTCACCATTTTAAAGAGTAAAATTCAGGGAATTCCCTGGTGGTCCAGTGGTTAAGACTCGGCGCTTTAACTGCTGAGGCCTGGGTTCAGTCTCTGGTCGGGGAACTAAGATTCTGCAAAGTACGCAGCCAAAAAAAAAAAAAAAAGTAAAGTAAAATCCAATGATTTTTAGTATAATCATAATGTTGTACAACCATCACTATTACCTAATTCCAGAACAATTCCATCACCCCAAGGACAAGCCCTCTACCTGTTAGGGGCCACTCCCCATTTCCTTCTTCCTCTATCCCCTGGAAACCACTGATCTACTTTCTGTTCCTACGGATTTGCCTATTTTGGACATATTGTGTCAATGGAATCATACAATATGTGGCCTTTTGTGTCTGGCTCCTTTCACTTAGCACAATGTTTTTAAGGTCCATCCATGTTGTAGCATGTATCAGAATTTCATTCCTCCTTATTGTTGAATAATCTCTCATTGCCTGGAAGTGCCACATTTTGTCTATCTATTCATCACTTGATGGACACTGGGTTGTTTTCATTCCTAGGAGTGGAATTGCTGGGGCATATGGTAGCTCTGTTTAATTTTTTGACGAACTGCCAAACTGTTTTCCAATGTAAATCTCTCTAAAACAGCTCTTTCAGCCACATCACAACACACAGATAAGAACTTCTACAACTCTATTCACCAGCTAATAGAATTCTCTAAACAGTAGTCTAGTAATGGAACCCATTCAAGCATATATAGCTTATATTATGATATACTTAAAGGGCCTTATTATGAAATAACTTTCCCTATGAAAGTGGTGTCCAGGCAAGAAGAACCCCGAAGGAAAATTTGGTGGGGCTTTACATGTAGTTCTTCTTCTAGCCAAGGGTAAAGCAGCCTACATCATCATTATTATAAAAATGTTTTGCGTGCTGATGCCAGGATTAAACCTATTGGAGGTTAACAGGGACCTGGCTTTCAAAATGGCATCCAGAGGTGACCTAGAAGCCACAGTCTATAGCGTCACAGCCAACTAACTTGCAGGACTAACTCTGCATGCATGCCTACATTCTTATATCCATGCAACAAATGTTCGTGCCTACTTCATCCCCAGGAGCATTAGACAGTTAAGTACGCAGTCAGAGAGGACCCTACTCTCAGTGGGAGAAACAGATAAGAGATGCATTGCACTCACAGTATAGTGTGGCAAATGCTATAACAGTACGGAGAGGGGCACAGGACAGATGCCTAAGTCAGTCTGGGAAGGCCGAGGAAGGCTCCTAGAGGAGATGACACTTAAGGTGAAGTGGTCTAGGAATTAGCTGATTGTCATCGGAGGAGGTGAGGAAGGACAGCTCAAGCAGAAGCAGCATCGTATGTATGCGAGTGATGGAGGCTGGACAGAGAAAGTGCTGCTGACTCAGCAACTGACCTCAAGGGGGCTGCGAGGCAGGATGGATTCAGGGGCAGGAGACCCTGAAAAGCCGAACCAGAGGGCAATGGAAAACAATGGAAATATTTTAAGCAGAAGTGTGATAAAATCAGGTCTATATTGTTAAAAAAAAAAAAAAAAAGTCCTTCTGGTAGCAGTATGGCGAGTGGATGGGGAATCAGAAAGATTCAAGGAAGGAGATAAATTAAAAAGTCATTTCATCAGCTTATATAATCTCTACAGTGAAGTCTCTAAACTGTTTTGAACCCACACCGCTGTCAGTAAAAAAAAAGAGAAAATTGAACATATATCTCTAATGTATGCAGAGTAAGCAATATATTTTTCTTTTTTTTTTTTTAATTTTTACACTTCATTTATTTATTTATTTATTTTTGGCTGTGTTGGGTCTTCGTTTCTGTGCGTGGGCTTTCTCAGGTTGCGGCGAGTGGGGGCCATATATTTTTCTTAAGGCTTTTATTTATTATTTCTTTTTTATAAATTTATTTATTTATTTATTTTTGGCTGCATTGGGTCTTCGTTGCTGCACACGGGCTTTCTCTAGTTGCGGAGAGCAGGGGCTACTCCTCATTGTGGTGCGCAGGCTTCTCATTGCGGTGGCTTTCTCTTGTAAGCAATATATTTATAATTGTATACATGTATTACTGCATTAATACATTGCATATATAAGATACATAAGAAGAGAAAATTTTAAGGACGATACAGATAGAATGTCTAATACCTTCTCAGTCTCTAGTGGATTATCTTGCACACCTGCAGGTACACACATAGCATTGCATAGACTCCTGTCTTGGCCTCCCTGTGACCACACTCTTTCCATGGAGCTCACGGGACATGCTCACCTGGAGCCAACATGGCTGCCTTCTGGGTATCACCCTCTGGGTACCCAGGACTCAGAATTTCTCTGTCCAAATGGTCTCCAGCCTGCTCCCAGGGCCCATGCAGGCCTATTGCCTGGGTCCTCCTTCAACAGGAGATGCCAGTGTGATCACCTTGAGGCCCAAGGGTTGGTCAAGAGTAATGGTGTTGGTTGCAGTTAAACACATGGGCTGAGGTGTCACAGGACAAGGGGCACTTGTGCAAGGCTTTTTGTGCTACAGGACAGAGCTGGGGGCTGAAGAGAAGGACCGGTGGGCTATACACCTGAGGTCTCAAGTTTTAGGAGCCTGAGAGTTGGCCTTGAGCACACTCTAGTTTGGAGACTGCTGTGCTTTAGAATGAACTCACTGTAAGGCAGCTGGCACTGTCAGCATCCAGTGAAAACTAGAGAACATTTTTCACCTAGAAAATTAGCAGATACACAGTGCTGGTGAGAATGCTGAGAATTTGATACTTTCAAAGAGTGCTGGCACAGATTGGTTCAAGATGGTGGAGCAAAGGACGTGTTCTCACTCCCTCTTGTGAGAGCACCGAATCACAACTAAATGCTGAACAAACACTGACAAGAAGACACTGGAACTCAGCAAAAAAGATACCCCACATCCAAAGACAAAGGAGAATCCACAATGAGACGGTAGGAGGGGCGCAATCACAATAAAATCAAATCTCGTAACTGCTGGGTGGGTGACTCACAAACTGGAGAACACTTATACCACAGAAGTCCACCCACTGGAGTGAAGGTTCTGAGCCCCACGTCAGGCTTCCCAACCTGGGGGTCTGGCAATGGGAGGAGGAATTACTATAGAATCAGACTTTGAAGGCTAGCAGGATTTGATTGCAGGACTTCGACAGGACTCGGGGAAACAGAGACTCCACTCTTGGAGGGCACACACAAAGTAGTCTGTGCATTGGGACCCAGGGGAAGGAGCAGTGACCCCATAGGAGACTGAATCAGACCTACCTGCTAGTGTTGGAGGGTCTCCTGCAGAGGCAGGGGGTGGTTGTGTCTCACGGTGAGGACAAGGACACTGGCAGCAGAAGTTCTGGGAAGTACTCCTTGGCGTGAGCCCTCCCAGAGTCCACCATTAGCCCCACCAAAGAGCCCGGGTAATAAAAACTAACCACCCCATAGTTCAGGGCCCCTTGCCTTCTGAGGTGGCCCACACTCTGTCTGTGGAGTGTGTCCTCTCTAAATAAATCCACTCGTTACCTATCAAAAAAAAAAAAAAAAAAAAGAGCCCGGGTAGACTCCTGTGCTGGGTCGCCTCAGGCCAAACAACCAACAGGGAGGGCACCCAGCCCTACCCATCAGCAGACAAGTGGATTAAAGTTTTACTGAGCTCTGCCCACCAGAGCAACAGCCAGCTCTACCCCCACCAGTCCCCTCCATCAGGAAACTTGCACAAGCCTCTCAGATAGCCTCATCCACCAGAGGGCAGACAGCAGAAGCAAGAACTACAATCCTGCAGCCCGTGGAACAAAAACCACAGTTACAGAAAGACAGACAAGATGAAAAGGCAGAGTGCTATGTACCAGATGAAGGAACAAGATAAAACCCCAGAAAAACAACTAAATGAAGTGGAGATAGGCAACTTTCCAGAAGAAGAATTCAGAATAATGATAGGGAAGATGATCCAGGACCTCAGAAGAAGAGTGGAGGCAAAGATTGAGAAGATGCAAGAAATGTTTAACAAAGACCTAGAAGAATTAAAGAACAAACAAACACATTAACAATACAATAACTGAAATGAAAAATACACTAGAAGGAGTCAATAGCAGAATAACTGAGGCAGAAGAACAGATAAGTGACCTGGAAGACAGAATGGTGGAATTCACTGCTATGGAACAGAATAAAGAAAAAAGAATAAAAAGAAATGAAGACAGCCTAAGAGACCTCTGGGACAACATTAAACGCAACAACATTCGTATTACAGGGATCCCAGAAGGCGAAGAGAGAGAGAAAGGACCCGAGAAAATATTTGAAGAGATGATAGTCGAAAACTTCCCTAACATGGGAAAGGAAATAGCCACCCAAGTCCAAGAAGCACAGAGAGTCCCATACAAAATAAACCCAAGGAGAAACATGCTGAGACACACAGTGATCAAATTGGCAAAAATTAAAGACAAGCAGCTGAAAGCAGCAAGGGAAAAACGATAAATAACATACAAGGGAACTCCCATAAGGTTAACAGCTGATTTCTCAGAAGAAACTCTATGAGCCAGAAGGGAGTGGCACAATATATTTAAAGTGATGAAAGGGAAGAACCTACAACCAAGATTACTCTACCCAGCAAGGATCTCATTCAGATTCGATGGGGAAATCAAAAGTTTTACAGACAAGCAAAAGCTAAGAGAATTCAGCACCACCAAACCAGCTCTACAGCAAATACTAAAGGAACTTCTCTAAGTGGGAAACACAAGAGAAGAAAAGGACCTACAAAAACAAACCCAAAACAATTAAGAAAATGGTCATAGGAACATACATATCGATAATTACCTTAAATGTGAATGGATTAAATGCTCCAACCAAAAGACACAGGCTCGCTGAATGGATACAAAAACAAGACCTATATATATGCTGTCTACAAGAGACCCACTTCAGACCTAGGGACACATACAGACTGAAAGTGAGGGGATGGAAAAAGATATTCCATGCAAATGGAAATCAAAAGAAAGCTGGAGTAGCAATACTCATATCCGATAAAATAGACATTAAAATAAAGAATGTTACAAGAGACAAGGAAGGACACTACATAATGATCAAGGGATCAATCCATGAAGAAGATATAACAATTATAAATATATATGCACCCAACATAGGAGCACCTCAATACATAAGGCAACTGCTAACAGCTATAAAAGAGGAAATCGACAGTAACACAATAATAGTGGGAGACTTTAACACCTCACTTACACCAATGAACAGATCATCCAGACAGAAAATTAATAAGGAAACACAAGCTTTAAATGACACAATGGACCAGATAGATTTAATTGATATTCATAGGACATTCCATCCAAAAACAGAAGATTACACTTTCTTCTCAAGTGCGCACAGAACATTCTCCAGGATAGATCACATCTTGGGTCACAAATCAAGCCTCAGTATATTTAAGAAAATTGAAATCATCCCAAGCATCTTTTCTGACCACAACGCTATGAGATTAGAAATCAATTACAGGGGAAAAAACGTAAAAAACACAAGCACATGGAGGCTAAACAATACATTACTAAATAACCAAGAGATCACTGAAGAAATCAAAGAGGAAATCAAAAAATACCTAGAGACAAATGACAATGAAAACACGACAATCCAAAACCTATGGGATGCAGCAAAAGCAGTTCTAAGAGGGAAGTTTATAGCAATACAAGCCTACCTCAAGAAACAAGAAAAATCTCAAATAAACAATCTAACGTTACACCTAAAGGAACTAGAGAAAGAAGAATAAACAAAAGTCAAAGTTAGTAGAAGGAAAGAAATCATAAAGATCAGAGCAGAAATAAATGAAATAGGAACAAAGAAAACAACAGTAAAGATCAATAAAACTAAAAGCTGGTTCTTTGAGAAGATAAACAAAATTGATAAACCATTAGCCAGACTCATCAAGAAAAAGGGAGAGGACTCAAATCAATAAAATTAGGAATGAAAAAGGAGAAGTTAAAATGGACACTGCAGAAATGCAAAGCATCCTAAGAGACTACTACAAGCAACTTTATGCCAATAAAATGGACAACCTGGAAGAAATGGACAAATTCTTAGAAAGGTATAACCTTCCAAGACTGAACCAGGAAGAAATAGAAAATATGAACAGACCAATCACAAGCACTGAAATTGAAACTGTGATTAAAAACCTTCCAACAAACAAAAGCCCAGGACCAGATGGCTTCAAGGGTGAATTCTATCAAACATTTAGAGAACAGCTTACACTCATCCTTCTCAAACTCTTCCAAAAAACTTCAGAGGAAGGAACACTCCCAAACTCACTCTATGAGGCCACCATCACCCTGATATCAAAACCAGACCGAGATACTACAGAAAAAGAAAATTACAGACCAATATCACTGATGAATATAGATGCAAAAATCCTCAAGAAAATACTAGCAAACAGAATCCAATAACACATTAAAAGGATAATACACCATGATCAAGTGGGATTTACCCCAGGGATGCAAGGATTCTTCAATATAGGCAAATCAATCAATGTGATACAACATATTAACAAAGTGAAGAATAAAAACCATATGATCATCTCAATAGATGCAGAAAAAGCTTTTGACAAAATTCAACACCCATTTATGATAAAAACTCTCCAGAAAGTGGGCACAGAGGGAACCTACCTTATCATAATAAAGGCCATATACAACAAACCCACAGCAAACATCATTCTCAATGGTGAAAAACTGAAAGCATTTCCTCTAAGATCAGGAACAAGACAAGGATGTCCACTCTCGCCACTATTATTCAACATAGTTTTAGAAGTCCTGGCCATGGCAATCAGAGAAGAAAAAGAAACAAAAGGAATACAAATTGGAAAAGAAGAAGTAAAACTGTCACTGTTTGCAGATGGTATGATACTATACATAGAGAATCCTAAAGATGCCACCAGGAAACTACTCAAGCTAATCAATGAATTTGGTAAAGTTGCAGTATACAAAATTAATGCACAGAAATCTCTCGCATTCCTATACACTAACAACGAAAGATCAGAAAGGGAAATTAAGGAAACAATCCCATTCACCATTGCAACAAAAAGAATAAAATACCTAGGAATAAACCTACCTAAGGAGGTAAAAGAACTGTACTCAGAAAACTATAAGATGCTGATGAAAGAAATCAAAGATGATACAAACAGATGGAGGGATATACCATGTTCTTGGATTGGAAGAATCAATATTGTGAAAATGACTATACTACCCAAAGCAATTTACAGATTCAGTGCAATCCCTATCAAATTACCAATGGCATTTTTTACGGAACTAGAACAAAAAATCTTAAAATTTGTATGGAGACACAAAAGACCCTGAATAGCCAAAGCAGTCTTGAGGGAAAAGAACGGAGCTGGAGGAATCAGACTCCCTGACTTCAGACTATACTACAAAGCTACAGTCATCAAGACAATATGGTACTGGCACAAAAACAGAAATATAGATCAATGGAACAGGACAGAAAGCCCAGAGATAAACCCACGTACCTATGGTCAGCTAATCTATGACAAAGGAGGCAAGGATATACAGTGGAGAAAAGACAGTCTCTTCAATAAGTGGTGCTGGGAAAACTGGACAGCTACATGTAAAAGAATGAAATTAGAGCACTCCCTAACACCATACACAAAAATAAACTAAAAATGGATTAGAGATCTAAATGTAAGACCGGATACTATAAAACTCTTAGAGGAAAACATAGGAAGAACACTCTTTGACATAAATCACAGCAAGATCTTTTTTGATCCACCTCCTATAGTAATGGAAATAAAACCAAAAATAAACAAATGGGACCTAATGAAACTTAAAAACTTTTGCAAAGCAAAGGAAACTACAAACAAGATGAAAAGACAACCCTGAGAATGGAAGAAAATATTTGCAAACGAATCAATGGACAAAGGATTAATCTCCAAAATATATAAACAGCTCATGCAGCTCAATATTAAAAAAACAAACAACCCAATCCAAAAATGGGCAGACGATCTAAACAGACATTTCTCCAAAGAAGACATACAGATGTCCAGGAAGCACATGAAAAGCTGCTCAACATCACTAATTATTAGAGAAATGCAAATCAAAACTACAATGAGGTATCACCTCACACCAGTTAGAATGGGCATCATCAGAAAATTTACAAACAACAAATGCTGGAGAGGGTGTGGAGAAAAGGGAACCCTCTTGCACTGTTGGTGGGAATGTAAATTGATACAGCCACTATGGAGAACAGTATGGAGGTTCCTTAAAAAACTAAAAATAGGGGCTTCCCTGGTGGCACAGTGGTTGAGAATCTGCCTGCCAATGCAAGGGACACGGGTTCGAGCCCTGGTCTGGGAAGATCCCACATGCCACGGAGCAACTAGGCCCGTGAGCCATAACTACTGAGCCTGTGCATCTGGAGCTTGTGCTCCGCAACAAGAGAGGCCACGACAGTGAGAAGACCGCGCACCACGATGAAGGGTGGTCCCCACTCACCGCAACGAGGGAAAGCCCTCGCGCAGAAACGAAGATCCAACACAGCCAAAAAAAATAAATAAATAAGTAAGAATAACAATGATTAAAAAAAAAAAAGAGAGAAAAACTAAAAATAGAATTACCATATGACCCAGCAATCCCACTACTGGGCATATACCCAGAGAAAACCATAATTCAAAAAGACACATGCACCCCAATGTTCATTGCAGCATTATTTACAACAGCCCGGTCATGGAAGCAACCTAAATGCTCATCGACAGATGAATGGATAAAGA